>NC_140966.1:72550387-72552887 GCF_056783735.1 Eptatretus burgeri
TCCTCACAATTTCGGGCCTCGCCCCCCCCAATTTTCTCTCCGTGCCCTCACACGGTCTCATGGCTGGGACACGTGGCTCCCTTTGGCAGGCATGACCCTCTGCCGAATCTCCCGCTATGGCACCCCCGGGCACTACACTGCCTCCGAGCCTACCAGCTCCCTAACACCGGGGAGTGCCCCCCATGGCACCTCCGCTGAAACGCACACGTGGCAGGCTGGCTTCCCAGGCCCCTTTCCGAGGGTCACCCGTGCCCACAACACTGCCCACGCGGCTAATGGCGCCCCAGGCCCCCGCACCAAGCAGGCTCACCCGTGCCCACTACGCTATCCCGGCCCCCCATGGGCCCTTGGCCTACCACGGCCGACTAGCCTGGTGCCTGGGGTACCCACTCAGCGATACTCACCTTTCGCCACCATGCTCCCAGCCTGTCAACAGGGCTCCTGCACCCCTCCAAACGGGTTTCGAGCCTACTTCCCCACCAACAACAAAACGACCTCCATTTTGTAAATTTGACCAACCCCCCTGACTCACTCTACACTGACCCCGGGGGTCCCTTGGGCGGGAGTCACTCCTCCCCCCAATCACTCATCGCACCATGCATTCCCCATTCGCTCCACTCACACAGACCCGCTGGCCTCACTCACTCAACAAGAACTCACCTCACAACTCACCAACTCTTCAACACACACACCGCTGAACTCTGCCATCCTCCTAACTACATCCCCTAACTAACTCGTGCTCCCACGTCGTCCCTTAAACTACAGCACGTTCCTTTTAACACTACGTAGCTAAGCTACGTCCCCACTACACATTCACAAGTCTGTCACTGTTCTCAAATGTCCCAAAAATTATTTACCCAACCTACATCTGGCTACAATCCCTCTAACTAATCCATTCCACGGGCCCCATGAGGACTTACCCCTGCCCCATGGAGCCGGTCTGCCTATGCTAACCCTTCCCCCTAACTAGTTTCCATCCTGTGCCCAGGTCAAGGGGGTCTTCCACCCCTTGCCCAGGAATCCTGTGCACCCGAAAGTGAGGCTTGCTGTTTTTTTTGTTTTTTTTTTCTAATTGCGCAGCACCAACGCGGCAACTCACAGCTCGCGCAGTTTGCACCTGCCCATGACGTTATGCAGCTGCACGTGTACCTCGTCCCTCCTTGGACGGTACCATCCGGCAGGGATACCCCTCCTGCCGGATTCCAACCCCACGTGCAGCCATGACGTCACCGTGCGCATAAAAAAACACAAGCCCCACGTCTCGAGGGGTTCCCCACGCGAACACATGTGCTTTGCCCGTTGGAGCTTAACACACACGATCGCGTGGAGAACCCGTCCGGTCCAAATCCGTAATCCTGCCTCAACTTTGTCCGTCCGCGGGATCGGCAAATCCACCGCTGGCGTTTCCGGACCGGGACTTCACTCTCACAAGCGAGCACGTGGGGGCCTCGTGCGTTGCACAGCACGGACCTCGTGCTCACTGCTGGGTGAACCCGGCACGGTCCCCGAAACAACTACAGCCGCTACCCGGCTTTCTTTCTTCTGTCGCCGTCTCCGTCGCCATTCAACACACACACTCCCGCGTGTTACGACGCTCATACACCATTCCATTGAACTCACACCGGGAGACGCGGCTGCATGTTCACACATGCCGACCGACATCTCCCTCACATACCGCTCTCTCACACTCGGCCGCTCACTCACGCATGCCATCTCCCTCGCACACGTGGCTCCACTCACTCGCGGTCTTCCACTCACTCGTGCCATTTCCCTCACACAAACCATACTACTCACACACGCGGGGGCACTCATCCGCGGTGCCTCACTCATATTGGCCGTTTCACTCACACACACGGCGACACTCACACACGGTGTCGCTTCCACACACGGGGACGCACTCGCACCTTGCACCACACACACACAGGGACAACCACACTGGGGATTCGTGTCCCCACAAGGGTCCCCGGGGCCTCTATACCCCCCAAGCTCTCCGTGCACCTGTCCACAGCACTCCTCCCCTCGACCTCGCAAAGCACGACCGAACCCACATGGTCGTGACTCGCCTCAAGGAGGCATACTCCCTCCCCTCGTTCCTGGAGGAGGCTATCCCGCTGCTCGCACCGGGTCCCTACACGCTCCGCGAGCTCAACCTCATCGTCCTCCACTACCTCTGTGTGTGTGTTGTGTGTGCGTCTCGAACCCCGTCATTATCATGCAGTCTCTCCTCTATCGTTCCCATCTCCCGTGTCTCTGTACATTTATTCGTTTCTGTTGTCCCCTCGTGTCTATTAGTCTCTGCTTCTTTCTGGCGTCTTTCCCTTATCTTTATGTAGGTCAACCTTGCTTTCTCCTTAAGTCGCTCCTGTCCTTCCCTGTTTTTCACTCCTTGCTCTTTCACGATCTCCGCGTACCTCATCCTTGCTTTCCGTCTTAATTGTTCTTTTCTCTCCCTCCCAATTACTTTCACCTCGTCTCTTGTCTCCCAAATTATTTTCTCCTT
>NC_140966.1:72560387-72565387 GCF_056783735.1 Eptatretus burgeri
ATATATATATATACTCTCTCCTCTATACATATATATATATATATATGCATGCCATAATGCGGGATTGATGACATGTATGCCAAGTTTCAACTTCTTTTTGAGAGTTGCAGAAGATGATGATGTTCAAGTTTTTTTTTGCTTTAATCAAATATGGCTGCCATACATGACCTACTGTGACATCAGAGTTTTAATAAAATATTCTCTCCTGGAGAGTTCCTCCTTTGTTTAAGTTTTGCATCAATCAGAAAAGTGGTTTTAGCAACAAAAAAAATTTTGTCAAACTATATCAACATTGACACCACAAACTACAGACGAGGAAAGGGTGTTACAGTATTCGATCTCTAACCCCTTCAGAGTGAAACTAATTACCTTTTGAGCAGTTGTGCTGTACTCGGTGGATTGGTATTTTTGGAGAAAAATCACAGCACGATTTGCATGATTATCGGACCCCGCTATTCTGATTGGCTCTTCGCCAGGCCAGCATGTCTGCGTTTTCTCAAAATGTGGCCCCTGCTTTGCATTCATTGCCCCTTTGCTTCCACGTATTTGCACGCTTTTCGTGGGCCCAAAGAAACCCCAAAACTGCATGAGCTGTGCACATAATAGGGTTTTCTCAAAACATGTCACTACCAGCCTTTGCATGGAGCAACAGCAGCTGTACTCACGCGAAAGCATATCTTTCCACTGATTGCTTGCACAATACTTCATTCCCCAGCACTGTGCTTCATGTTTTGTATGTTTTTTTGTAGCATTACAAAACTCCAAAAGCGGAGTTTTCGAGACCTACTTCCCCACCAACAACTTGGCTTGACCTCCATTTTGTAAATTTGACCAACCCCCTGACTCACTCTACACTGACCCCGCGGGGGTCAGCAGGCCAGGGAGTCACTCCTCCCCCAATCACTCATCGCACCTGTGGCATTCCCCGGTATCCCTCACGGAGACCCGCTGGCCTCACTCACTGGCATGAGAACTCACTACAGCTCATGCTCACCCCAACACACACACCGCTTCAGAACTCTACCCCATCCTCCTAACTACATCCCCTAACTAACTTTCGTGCTCCCACGTCGTCCCTTAAACTACAGCACGTTCCTTTTTAACACCAACTACTGTTAAGCTAAGCTCGTCCCCACTACTAGCATTCACAAGTCTGTCACTGTTCTCAAATGTCCCAAAAGTATTGTTACCCAGCACCTACATCTGGCTACAATCCCTCCCTAACTAATCCATTCCACGGGCTTCCCATGCGGACTTACCCCTGCCCCATGGGCAGGAATCTGCCTATGCTAACCCTGTCCCCCTAACTAGTTTCCATCCTGTACCCACAGGTCAAGGGGTCTTCCACCCCTTTGCCCAGGAATCCTGTGCACCCAGAAAGTGAGCTTGCTGTTTTTTGTTTTTTTCTGGTGCCTTTCTTGCAGCACAACGCACGGCAACTCACGGCCTCGCGCAGTTTTTGCACCTGCCCTTGACGTTATGCAGCTGCCGTCTGTGCCTGCGTCCCTCCTTGGGCGGTGTGCACCATCCAGCAAGGGAATACCCCTCACCTGCCGGATTTCCAGCCCACGTGCAGCCATGGCGTGCCGTGCGCCATAAAAAACACGCTTCAAGCCCCACGTCTCGAGGGTTCCCCACGCGAACACATGTGCTTTGCCCGTTGGAGCTTAACACACACGATCGCGTGGAGAACCCGTCCGGTCCGTCAAATCCGTAATCCTGCCTCAACTTTGTCCGTCCGCCCGGGATCAGAAGCCAAATCCACCGCTGGCGTTTCCGGACCGGGACTTCACTCTCTAGCGAGCACGTGAGGGGGCCTCGTGCGTTGCACTGCTGCGGACCTACTGCGTGCTCACTGCCGAGTGAACCCGGCACGGTCCCCGAAACAGCTACAGCGCTTCCCAGCCGCTGGCTTTCTTTCTTCTGTCGCCGTCTCGTGCGCCATTCAACACACACACACTCCCGCGTGTGTTGACGCTCATACACCATTCCATTGAACTCACACCGGGAGAGCGCGGCGCTGCATGGTTCACACCTGCGAGGCAAATCTCCCTCACGCCAGCTCTCTCACACTCGGCCGCTCCCCACTCCCTGCGCCTGCCATCTCCCTAGCCCACCGGCCGTGCTCCCTCACTCGCAGTCTTCCACTCACTCGTGCCATTTCCCTCACACAAACCATACTACTCACTGCCGCGGGGGCACTGTCATCGCGGTGCCTCACTCATATTGGCCGTTTCACTCCACACACACATGGCAACACTCACCACACGGTGTCGCTTCCACACGACGGGGCACTGCACTCTTTTATGCTACACACACACACAGGGAACCAACCACACTGGGGGTTGCATTGTCCCCACAAGGTCCCCGGGGCCTCTATACCCCCCAAGCTCTCCGTGCACCTTTTTCTCCACAGCACTCCCTCCCTCGAAGCCTCGCACCAAAGCACGGCCGAACCCACATGGTGGCGTGCCTGCGCCCTCAGGAGGCATACTCCCCTCCCCTCGTTCACTGGAGAGGCTGTCCTGCTCGCACACGGGTCCCTACACGCTCCCCCGCGAGCTCCAACCTCATCGTCCTCCACTACCTCTCGCGGGCTGTTGTGTGTGCATGCGTCTCGAGCCCACGTCATTTATCATGCAGTCTCTCTCTGGACATCATTCCTCTCCCGTGTCTCTGTACATTTATTCATTTCTGTTGTCCCCTCGTGTCTATTTAAATCTCTGCTTCTTTCTGACGTACTTTCCCTTATCTTTATGTAGGTCAACCTTGCTTTCTCCTTAAAGTCGCTCCTGAAATACCCTGTTTGCCACTCCTTGCTCTTTACTGCAGTCTCCATGCCTCTGTCAACACTTTCCCGTCTTAATTGTTCTTTTCTCTCCCCTCCCAGTGCTTTCACCTCGTCTCTTGTCTCCCAAATTATTTTTCTCCTTACCTGCACACTCCCACATGCGGTGACAGCCATGTTGCACTCCCTCCCAGCTCGTTTCGCTCCCACACGTGGCGTTGCCATTTTGAGCTCCACTGTCGTCCGCCTTCGCCTTGCCCGCCATGCAGGCTTCGGCTATTTTTCTGCATCTCACCCGCAGCTCTTTCATTTCTTCCTTCATTTTGAGTACGTTTGTTTCCATGATTGTTTTTCAGGCCCGTACATGTACACTGATTCCTGCCAGCATGAGCGCACTGCTTGAGCCATGTCAGGTGCATAGGTAGTGGCCGAGTGTCACAGCCCAGGATCGAGAGGAGATTTGTGCAGAGGGTGAGGAGGTGTCATACACCGCGACCGCCCGCACGCACTGTTCCGAGCTCTGGGACCCAGTTTCCCGGTGCAGGTCCGTCATTCGTGTTCACATACTGGCAACGTTTTCCTGCTCAAGGAGTTTTCATCCTGGCTCGGGTCGCAGCACCGGCCGGCATCTCCACGCACGACCTCGGTCAGCGTTGCCGACACTCTCCCTCTCCGCAGCTCCCCCGACTCTGGCACGAGCACCCCCTCGGCTGCCTCCGCCGCCGCCACCCCTCCTCTCCAACTCTCCACCAGCTCCGTCCAACTGCCTTCTCCCGACTCCTCTCTTGACTGGCTCTTCCCAACTCAACTCCGAACTCCTTCCCCGCTCAGCACTCAAACTGGCCGCTTTGCGCGGCCGGCAGCTTGCCCCTTTATAGCCCCCGGGGCCTTGGCTACCGCCACCTTGACCCGCACCTCCCCCGGCCCCTTCACCTCCTCGGCACACAGCTCCCCGTGGACCAGAGGAAAGTGGGAACGTAGATACTGTATATATTGTTGCGGTTTACGCGCCCGCCGACGTGCGGCAGCCACGTAACTTTCCGAATCGCGACGCGTACGCCCACGGACGGACAATCCGGTCGTGACCCTCGGACTGCGCCGCCGGGAACCAGAGTCACGGGTGGACCTTTCCGATCTCACCGCGGTCGAGGCCAATCAGCCCAGCAGTGCGGGCCAGGGTTACTCCGCCCAGGTTAGAACTACCCTGGCCCTGCACTGGAGGGGACGGGCAGGCGTCGCACCTCGCCGCAGGGCCGACTTCGGACACGGAGCCGCCACGCGACCCGTTCCAGCGCCTCCAAAATAACAGCGGTGTTATCGGCCGGCCTCGGCAGTTGGTGTGGTATCGGGCGTGTTCAATGCCCTGCAACCCAGCTTTCGTGAACAGCCCAAGATGAGATTCAATGAGGGGGAAAAACGAAGCGAAGCGGGAAAGCAGTTCAACAATAAAGCACATTTATTCGCGGCACACTGAGGAAGCACACAAATACTGAATTCCACACCAAATGCACACAAAAAAAGAAACACAATTCCATTTGCCCCAAAAAAGCAAACATAAAAGTGAAAACACAGTGCAGAGCTAATACCCGACTACCGAGCACCACGGCAACACTTATACAATTCTGCCTTTCACAGGCCGGCGCCGACAGCACATACCCAAAACCAAGGGAAAAAGAAATCCCCCAAGAATGATGGGCCTGAGAGCCGAGACCGGGTCGGGCCTGCAATCCTGGTGATGAGGCCGCGGAGCGCGCGATGGCCCCGCAACCCGCGGGCCTCGTGGACAGTGCCTGGCAGGGGTGAGGAGGCAGGGCCCCCTTGGTCCGCACTGTCTCGGCGCGGGGGGGGGGAAGCAGGAGGGGGTTGCCTGATGCTCGGGGTATAGAGGGATGCTTTATTATATGCGACGACGTCTCCCACCTCGTGCCAGGTCGCGCTGTCGGCCTCACTCGAGGTACTGCAGCTTCACTGCACGACGCGAGCACCCCTCGTCTGGTGTCGCCTGCCTTTCCACAGCTCCGTCCCCTCCGTTCCGAGCTCCACGCGCGCACACGGCAGGCAAGCTCCACCGCCCGCGAGAAGTCTTGACCCTCTGCTTCCGACTCTCACTCTTGCTTGACTCTCCGACCCTCGTTATGTGCACTGACTCTCTGCGTTCTGCCGTTCATGCAGCTCATCCGAGCCCTAGATTTCTGCTGACTCTCTTTTGACT
>NC_140966.1:72567887-72650387 GCF_056783735.1 Eptatretus burgeri
TGTGTGTGTGCATGTGCGTATGTGTGTGTGCGTATGTCGTGTGTGTATGTATTATGTGCGTAGTATGTGTGCGTGGCCGTCGTGTGTGTGTGTGTGCGTAATGTGTAATGCGTATGTGTATGCGTATGTGTGTGCATGTGTGTGTGTGCGTGTGTGTGTGTGTGTATGCGTATGTGTGTCGTGTGTTGATGTGTGTGTGTGTGTGCGTGTGTCGGGATGTGTGTGTAAAATGTCGTGTGCGTGTGTGCGTGTGGCGTGTCATATTGGTGTGTGTGTGTGTGCGTGTGTGTGTGTGTGTAGTAACGATGTGTGATATGTGTGTGCGTGTGTGCTGTGTGTGTGCGTGTGCATTGTGTCAATGTGTAGTGTGTTGTGTCAATGATATTAACATGATCAGGAATGCGATATGATCAGGTGTATGCGTGTGTGTGTGCGTGTGTGTGTCGCTTGACGTGTGCGTAACGGTAATGCGTACGTAATGTATGTGTGTGTGACATGCGTATGCTGATAACGTATCATGTGTGCGTAATGTGTAATGTGTGATGGCGGTATAATGTAATGCGTGCGTATGCTCGTGTGCAGTAATGTGTGTGTGTGCGTAATATGCTGTATGTATGCGTATGTAATAATCATAATATGTAGTATAATAATAATATGTATAATAGTAATAATGTATATAATGCTGTGTGTAATAATTAATATGCATATATATAATAATATGCTATTATGTATGTATAATGTGTATATGTGTGTGTGTAATAATATATGTAATAATATATATGTAATCATGTATAATATATATGCGTATGTAATAATAATATGCTGTGTGTGTAATATTAACAATAATAATATATAATATGCTGTATAATAATAATAATATGTATGTATCAATAATAATAATAATAATAATAATAATATGTATGTATGTAATGAATATGTATATAGTATGTATATGTATGCTATGCTGTGCAATGTGTAATAATAATAATAATATGCTATGTGTAATGATGTGTGTGTGTGCTGTGCTAATAATAATAATGTGTGTGTCTTTCTGTGTGCGTGTGTGTGTGTGTGTGTGTGTGTAATGTGTGCTTGACGTGTGTGTGTGCTTGTATTAACGACGTGTGTGTGTGTAGTAATAATGGCATACGTATGTGTGTGTGCGTGTGTGTGTGTGTGCGTGTACGTATGTGTGTGTGTGTGTGTGTGTGTGTGGCATGTATGTGTGTGTGTGCGTATGTGTGTGTGTGCGTATGCGTGTGTGTGTGTGTGCGTGTGTGTGTGTATATAATGTGTGTGTGTGTGGCGTGTGTATGTGTGTGCGTACGTATGCGTATGTGTGTGTGTGTGTGTGTGCGTGTGTGCGTGTGTGTATATGTGTGTGTGCGTGTGTGCGTGTGTGCATGTGCGTGTGTGTGTGTGTGTATGTGCGTAATGTGCTGTGTGTGTGTGTGTGTGTGCGTATGTGCGTGTGTGTAGTGCTGTGTGTGTGTAATGCGTGTGTGTAAATGCGTAGTAATGTAATGTGTGTGCGTGTGTGTGTGGCACGCAGTATCAATGCGTATGCGTATGCGTAATGTGTATGTGTGTGCGTATGTGTGTATGCGTATGTGTGTGCGTGTGTCAAATGTGTGTGCGTATGTGTGTGCGTAATGTGTACGTAGTAATATGCTGCGTGTGTGTAATGTGCGTATATAATAATACAGCATACATATATATATACATATATGTATATATATACATATATATATACATATATATATATATATACATATATATATACATATATATATATAATATATATATACATATATATATATATACATATATATATACATATATATATATACATATATATATATATATACATATATATATATATATATACATATATATAATAATATACATATATATACATATATATATATATATATATGTATATATATATATATATACGTATGTATAATAATATATATATATATACACATATATATATATACATAGCTGTATACATATAATAATATATATATATACATATATATACATATATAATACATATACATGTATATACATATACATATATATACATATATACGTATACATATGCATATATATGTATACATATATACTAAATATATATATATATATATATATATATATATACATATATATATATATATATGTATATATACATATATATATATATATACATATATATATATATGTGCTGTGTGCGTGTGCGTATATATATATATATGTGATATATATATATATGTATACATATGTATATATATGTACATATATGTAATAATATATATATACGTATATATATGTGTGTGACGTGTGATGTGTGTGCATATATATATGTAATATGTATATACTGTATGTCACATGTGTGTAATATATATATATGCTGTATGTCTATACATATATATGTATATATGCCGATGATGTGTGTGTGTGCATATATATATATATACTGTATATGTATATATACATATATATATAGTGGCAGTGTATGTATGAATAATACATATATATGTATGTAATATGTAATATATGCTGTGTGTATATGTATGTAATAAGCTATGTATATAATATATATGTACTAATAATAATAATAATGCGTAATAATATATATGTATGTATGTATATATCATAATATGTACGTATATAATAATATGTAATATGTACATATGTGTATGTATATGTATGTATGTAATAATATAATAATACGATTGTGTAATAATAATATATATATAGTAATATTAATAATATGTAATATGTAATACGTATATATATATGTATAATAATATATATATATATATGTATAATAATAATACGTATGTATAATATGTATATGCTGTATGCAATATGTGTGTAATGCACGTGTGTATGTAATAATGTGCGTATGTATGTAATACGTAATAATGTATGTAATGTATGTGTATAATGTATGTGTAATACATGTCTGTATATGTCTGTAATAATAATGTGCCAATAATAATATGCTGTGTCAACATAATAATATATCATGTATTAATAAATAATAATAATATACATATGTGTGTATGTACAATGTAATGCGTAATATATGTATATAATAATAATAATGTATGTGTGTGTATGCGTGTATGTGTGTCAATTAATGTGTGTGCGTGTGTGTGTCACGTGTGTGTGTGTGTGTGTGTGCATGTCTGTGTGTGTGTGTGTGTGTGTGTGTGTGTGTGTGTGTGTGTGTGTGTCGTATGCGTGTGTGCGTGTGTGTGTGCGTGTGTGTATTAACGTGTGTGTGTGTGTGTGCTGTGTGTGTGTGTGTGCGTGTGTGTGCGTGTGTGTGTATGCGTGTGTGTCTGGTAATGCGTAATCGTGTGCGTAGTGTGTGTATGTATATGTCAATGTGCGTATGTGCTGTAGTAATGCGTATGTGTGTGTGTATGCGTATGTGTGTATGTGTGTAATGCGTGTGTGTGTGTGTGTGCGCGTGTGTGTGTGTGTGTGTGTGTGTGTGTGTAATGCGTGGCGTAATGCGTAATGATATTAATGGTAAAATGTGTGTGTGTGTCGATATGTCTGGCCGTAATGATGATGATGATGATGACCTGTGTGTGTGATGATGTCATGATGATGTGCGTGTGTGTGTGATGCGTGTGTGTGTGTGTGTGTGTGTGTGTGTGTGTGTGTGTGTGTGTGTGCTTGTTGTGTGCGCGTGGCGTAACGTGTGTGTGTGTGTGTGTGTGTGTGTGTGGTAACGTGTGTGCGTGTGTGTGTGTATATACATATATATATATGTGTGTGTGCGTGTCATATATATATATATATATGTGTGTGTGTGTATATATATGCATAATATGCGTATGTGTATGTGTGTGTGTAATATATATATAATATATATACACATGTGTGTGTGTGCGTATGTGTGTGTATGTGTGTGTATATATATATATGTAATATACGTATGCACGTATGTAATATGCGCGTATATATGTATACTGTATATACTGCATATATATATATATATAATAATACTGTATGTAATGCTATATATATCATGTATATATATATATATATATGCTGTGTAATACGCATATGTATATATATATGTATACACATATGTATATGCTGTATGCGTATGTGTGTGTGTGTGTGTGTGTGTATATATATATATGTGTGTGTGTGTGTGTGTGCGCGTATGTGTGTATATATAATATATACACATATATATATACATTGTGTACACATATATATATACGGTATACTGTGCGTATATATATATACTAACGGTATATGCGCGTATATGTGTATGCTGTATATATGCACATATGTGTGTATATGTATATGTGTGCACGTATGTATATGTGTTGTGTCTTGCGTATATATATATATATACTGTATATACATATGCACGCTGTCATACTGTATGTATGTATATATACTGCGTATATGTCTATATATGTAATGCGTATGTACATGATATATATAATAATATACATATGTGTGTGTATATGCTGTTGTGTCACGTATGTGCTGTGTGTGTGTATGCAATATGTGTGTCACGTAATATAATAATATCTAATAATGCGTATATATATGCTGTCGTAAATAATGTGCATGTAATGCGTATGTGTGTGTGTGTGTGTGTGTGACAATGTGTGTGTATACAGTAATAATGCGTAGTATATATGCTGTGTGTGCGTAGTAATATGTAATAATAATAATAATATGTGTGTGTATGTCATGTATATGTGAATGTGTATGCACAATGTTGTATAATGGCGCATGTGTGTGTGTGTGTGTGTGTGCATAATATATGTATATATGTATATGCTGTATATACATATATATATACTGTATATACATATATATATATATATACTGTATGCAGTATATATATATATAATAATAATAATGTATGTATATATGTATATGTATAATATGTATATATATATATATATATATATATATATATACATATATATATATACTGTATATACATATATATATATACTGTATATACATATATATATATATACTGTATATACATATATATATATATATACTGTATATACATATATATATATATATACTGTATATACATATATATATATATATACTGTATATACATATATATATATATATATATATCTATACATACATATATATATATATATATATATATACATACATATACTGTATATACATATATATATATATATATACATATATATATATATATATACATATATATATATATATATATATATATATATATATATATATATATATATATATATATATATGCATGCCATGGCGAGTTGATGACATATGCCAAGTTTCAACTATTTTTGAGGGGTTGCAGAGAAGATGATGTTCAAGTTTTTTTTTTTTTCTTTAATCAAATATGGCTGCCATACATGACCTATGACATCAGAGTTTTAATAAAATGTTCTCCCTGGAGAGTTCCTCCTTTGTTTAAAGTTTTGCATCAATCAGAAAAGTGGTTGCAACAAAAAAAAAAATTTTTAACTTCAAATATATCAGCATTGACACACAAACACAGACAGGGGAGGGGTGTTACAATCGTCTCACAACCCCTTCAGAGTGAAACTAATTACCTTTTGAGCAGTTGTGCTGTACTCGGTGGATTGGTATTTTTGGAGAAAAATCACAGCACGATTTGCATGATTATCGGACCCCGCTATTCACGGATTCGCTCTTCGCAGACCCAGCATATTAACGTTTTATAAAATGTGACCCTGCTTTGCATTCATTGCCCTTTGCTTCACGTATTTGCACTTTTTCGTGGGCCAAAAAACCCCAAAACTTCCATGAGCTGTGCACATAATAGTTCTAAAACATATCTTCCACCAGCCTTGCATGGAGCAGCTGTACTCACGCGAAAGCATATCTTTCACGATTCGCGCACCTGACCTGCTTCTACATTCACAGCACTGTGCTTCATGTTTGTATGTTTTTTGTGGGTGCAAAAAACTCATTTTACGAGCCACATGCACACCAAAGTTCTAAAACATGTCATACACCAGCCACGCTATAATTGAGTTGCTTGGCTTGTCCTGCTATTCACACTATAAAGACACTATAGATGTTACTAAAAAGACATCTACCAGCTGCTGTGTAAATCATTATCTTCCACGAGTGACACAATTGAAAAGCTCCTCCACATCTACCACCATCTGCCTAAAATGTTAGCATTTGCCAACATCCCCCACAAACAATGGGCAGATGACGCACCCCTTTTGCAGCTACCCACAATTCCCACATGACTACTTATGTGCAGCGTGTCCTGGGTCTCAATCATTCTTCTCGTCCCACTACCTTGACCAATGTTTTGCCTCTCGCTCCACTCCTTAAACTCATTGATCAAGATCAAACATGGCCCCCAAGCGCAAGACCAGTGCTGGAGATACGTTGACTGCCAAGAGGCATAAGAAAGTGCTGAGCCTGAACCACAGTGGTGCTGCGAGGCCGGCTGTCGAGAGGACAGAGTGTGGCCTCTGTGGGCAGACTGTATGGAGTAAACCAATCCACCATTCGCTTCACATGGAAGATCAAGAAAGTGATTTGAGAAAGTGTTGCGGCGAGCACTGGATTGAGCACCATTGTGGTTAACCACGTCCGGGATGTCCACACAGAAATTATGGATAACGTGCTTCGTGTATGGATTGAAGACAACGTGCAGAAGAATATGCCGTTAAGTGGACCTCTTATTTGCACAAAGGCAATGCGTATGTACACGCATCTGGTTGGCGTGGGTGGCGTGAGCACGAGTGAGTCGGGTACGAGCGATGTGGGTACGAGTGGTCCCAGTCTATTCCAAGGGAGCAGGGCATGGTTTGACCGTTTCAAGAAGCATTACGGTCTCTACAACATCAAAGTGATAGTAGAGCGTGCCTCCGCGGACCAGGAGACGGCCGAAACGTCCCCTGCTCAACTCGTGCAGTTCATCGAGGAGAAGTGGTACCTGCCAGAGTAGGTGTTGAACGCTGATGAGACTAGCCTGTTTTGGAAAAAGATTCCAATGCAAACTTTTATCTCAGAGCGGACAGCATCGGGATTCAAGGCCACAAAGAACCTGGTATCTCTCTTCTCTGCACAAACAGAATAGGTGACTGTATGATGAAGCCCATAATGCTGAAGCATTCCCTGAACCCGCGTGCTCTCAAGGGCAAGAACATGCAAGTGCTGCCCGTGTTTTGGAGCGCCAACAGGAAGGCATGGGTGATGGCAGCAATTGTCATGAACTGGTTCCCCAACTGTTTCACCTCTCAGGTGGAGAGGTACCTGGCAGAACAAAATCTTGTGTTCAAGCTTCTCCTTGTCTACAACACTCCTAGCCAATCCGGGGACTTGAAGGTAGCTCATCTGAACATTGAGGTGATATTCTCACTGCCCAACGCCACCTTCTTGATCCAGCCGCTCGACCAAGGAATAATCGCCACTTTCAAAATGTATTACACCCGCCACACCTTTTGTTGCATTTTGGATGCAATGGACCCATGGTTTGGACTCACCCAATGGACTCACCATCAAACAGTGTTTGAAGGAGTTCAACACAGCCCACTGTATTGGCGCAATCAAAGAGTCGTCACTGGATGAGGTGCAAACTTCCACCATCAACGCCTGCTGGCACAACCTGTGGTCACAGGCAGTGAAGAACTTCAGAGGCTTTCCCGATAACATTGAAGACGCATGAATTTTTCGGGTTGGCACAGCAGCTGGGAGGGGAAGGCTTTGACGACATGGAGCTTGAGGAGTTGGATTCTCTCATCGCCTCACATGCCGAGGGGCTCAGAGAGGTGTCAAAATACAACCTCACGGTGAAGTTCCTGGGTGAGTTGCTGCAGAACATGGAATCAATTACCGAGAGGCTGTTAGATGCCAATCCGGTCATGGAGCATAACCTCAGGTTCAAGAGGAGGTTGAATGACGTGATGCTCCCCATACAAGGAGCTACATCAAAACTTGCGGCAATCTACCAAGCAGTTCACGATCACTCATTTTCTCCACCCGGTCTGTTCCCACCTCATGAGCATTAGCACTCTCGCCTGCCTCTCGTGCATATCCTGCCTACCCTGCATCCCCTTTGGTGAGCGACTCATCAGGATCCTCACCTGCTTCAGCACCCTCACATACATTCCTTTCGGAACACGACTCATCAGCACCCTCAACTGTGTGGTCTTCAGATGACTGCACTGAGTTCACTGGATTTTAAATCATCATCATTTGAAAAGTTGTGTGCGTTTTTGCAAATAAAAATTTGAAATGGTACCTGCTGCTGTTGTTTTTAAAAAAAAAAAACTTTTACGATACGGTTGGTTAATCACTTTTAATAAACTGTAATGCATTCCTTCAATAAACAATGGAAACTGTACCTGGTATTATCTTTTATTTTATAATTGTAAGCATTTTGTTAACGAAACAGGAATCATGTGCATTTGCGGTCAAAAAGATTTAAAACGATTAAAAGTTTCCCCGATGAATCAGAAACCCTGTGAACCTATCCCCCTTTTTCCATTGAAACATTGCGCCACATTCGCGGCTTCGCTATTCACGGAATTTTTCATGAATCGGGAACCGCAGGGAACCTACCCTCCTTTCCCCCCATTGAAACAATGCACGACATTCGTGGTGTCGACATTCGCAGAATTCTTTGCAGGTCACGAACCGCCAGGAACCTATCCCCCCTTTTTCCATTGAAACAATGTCCCACTAATTGCGGATTTTCCATTCATTGCATTTTCCAAGAATGTATCCCCCGCGAATAATGGTGTCCAACAGTATTTGACAATTACTGATTGATTTTCTTCCAAAATGCTTAAAAAGATTGGCCATCCATATGAACGATACCTTTAGCCAGCATGGAGTTATTACAAAAGTGGTTGAAATGTTACAGAAACCAGCTACATCAAAATTTAAACAAAGTAGACCAACTGCATAGTAACTGCACTACATTAAACAGTAATTCACACCACATTCCAATTCTTCTCCTTATTTCCCAATGCAATTTCCATACTAATAGCTTCACTGACTACTTGAGCTGCCCTTGTCAAAAAGGCCAAACTTGGAAATATTGTTGTGGGCCGGGTATCGGCTGCGAGCCCGACCGCTAGATGGAGCAGTAGAGTCGGCTCCCCCGAACACCTAGAATTCAGATCGTTACCCTCGGATAACTCCGAAGGTACGGGTCCCTTACAGGACTGTGAATCGTCAATAAATCAACCACGTGGTGCAGTGTTATTTGCCAAACTTCAAAATACCTAGAGGCCCACGTGGCGAACTAACCAAGAGGCCCACGTGGCGAATATTTACACCCTCGACGTAGCTTGAACGGGACGAGCCGTAAACGTGCTCGACCCGTGCGTAGCCCGAGCGGATGGTTACTGAGGTCCCGTCGGTCCAAATGTACAACTACGGCAACAACGGCCTTTTTAATTCCCCAACGCGCACCGTGCTAAGCCAATGAAGGAAAGGACAAAGATGAGCTGAAACATTCAACAAAAGGAATATTTATTTACAATAGGGGGGAGGGACACATAAAGGGCAGAGTTAAACCAACTATAAGCAATGCGAATAATGTACAGCAAAGCACTTAACCAGTTTCTACTTAAAGACAGGACCCCAGGCACACGCGCACACACACAAATACCCCAAAAGAAAAATGGACCTTCCCACCTTGTGTGGTCTTCGACGTCCTGGATTGGCGGGACTCGAACCCGCAGCTCAATGCCGCTGCAAGCACCGGGTACGGAGGACAGCGTCGGGCTCCTGCACGCTCCTCTTGCACACGACGAGCCCAAAGCCAGCGACGAGACGAGAGCCAGAAGACCAGCAGTGACACGAGACCAGTCCAGCGCCAGCGACGAGAGATCGATCCGAGAGCCAGACCATGCACTCGAGCTGACGGAAAACCAGACGACTCGTTCGAGCAGACAGGGCGCAATTATTTGTCCTCCATTCCTTCATCGTCTTCTCGCGCGCGGTTCGCTCATTCGTACACTTAATTCCCTTTAGACACAGGTAGTGGGCCCTAAGTAGAAACACACACTTATCGAAATAACTAAGCTTTGGGGACGGCTGTCTGTCTGTGTGCACAAGGCTTCCAGATTCGTAACAATATTTGGTTCAAATGTAACCTGTTCAGCATGGATAGTCTTTTTCTTCCAGGCTTAAAGCTGTGTCGTACAAGAAAAATGTGTCTAAAAATTAATACTGAATCGTTATGTGGGAGTTGAGAGATGATCGTTTTTTAAATATAAATCTGTACACAGCCTGTATACCATGAAAAGTAGGTTTAGGCAAGGTGTAACGACACAACCTCACATCTTCAAATGCAACGAAAAGGCGCATATTTATCGATCGGCCTATTTGCTGGATTATTGCAGGAACAGGAACAGGATTGGACATCATTGTTTCTGGTGGCTAAATCCAGTCTTCTTCTTTCTAATGATGCAGATGATAAAGTTGAAGTATCTTTGGATGTCTTCATCTCAATTTTGGCCTCATTTCATATCAAAATTGCTCAAATATTATGCTGTAAAAAAGTGGCACAATTGAACAATTTGCACACTTTATTCCAGAATTTACTTGATATTTGTGGATTAATAAACACTTCTTACTCTGATTAACTTTCCACCAGTTCTTTGGTGGTTTCCGTGAGGTTATTAACCGATGAAATTTCAGAGAAAATATTGTTGGGATTCAAATCATGTATTTTATCCTTCCACCCTCAAAGTGGCTCACCACATACAAAGTCATCACTGTCAGGAGTAAAATCTCTCCCCAAGATTTTCTGAATCAACAACTTCTTCAAATTTTTATCCTATTAAAGAAAACGTGGAACAAAAGCCCCAGATTTTTGCCGTCATGTCGCAACAACCGGATGCAATTACAACCATTGATGAGTCGGCATGGCAGACCATATAACGATCATTCCCTCATCCTCTGTGCTCCATATTTTTAGTGACATCATTATTCCCAAGTTTTAGTTAATTAGAATTCTAAACGCTTATCTAACAAACCTTAACAAGGAGCTGATACTCTTTGGGTGGTATAGGGAATAGATATCTGTAATATGAAAGCTAAATGTTCAACGGTTTTTGAAATATGGCGTACACAAAAGTACATGGCCGGATGATCGCTCGGTCATTCTGTCGACCGGTTGGTCTTGTTCTTCTCTTCAGTTGTATCCTTTTTCAAAGATTAGAAGTCACATTGTTGATGTGAAATATCATTCTCCTCCCGCACTCGTTATTCTCGTTCTTTTTTTTGCAGCAATAATTACAATTCTGAAGCACAGTAATGGACTTTACATGACTGTAAATAACTTTTTAACAGGGCTCTTTTTTTTTTTATAAAAGCAATGTTTGGCTAAATCACAATCACTAACTTACCTATTATTCTGAAAAGCATAACTGACAATTTATTTGTTCAAATACATGAAGCTCTCGATCTTCCGTACCAAATTTTGTCAATGTAGTTTCGATGTTGCCATGTGTTGTTTTTTTTTTTTCCTCCTAAATGCTTCTTTGTTTCATCATCCAATGCTGATATGTTTACATTGTGTACCAGCTTTTGTACTACATTCGAAACGTCAATTTTATTAACGATATTGGAGAACTTGTGAATTTTGATGAAAATGGAGATCCACCTGCCCGTTATGAGCTGCTCAATTGGCAAATGGACTTCACAGGCAATATGCATTTTAAGGTCGTTGGAGCCTTTGATTCTTCACTTGCACGAGAAAATCAACTAAGGGTTAATGAAGCTGACATCAAGTGGTACAGTTGGAATAACCAAGTAAGGCTTTTCTACCAATTCAGATACAATATCACTGTGTGCTGCATCTTCAGTGCACATCAGATAAAACAACAGTGGCAAAGCATGGTGTTCATTCATTACCTCAATTTAAGCTTCACAAATACTAATGGGATAGCTCAGGGAGGATGGTGAAGTTCAAAGTGCCACATTGATCAGTCCCTTTTTGAGTGACTCACGCAATTGGGTGAAATTATAGACTCACAAAGCAGGATTTATATCATATATGATGCAATACATCAGTTCTGATCTAAAAACAAAGTATTCCAGGGTGACAATATCTTTACAGAGGAATCGAGGTTCATGGATTATCAAAACAACAGGGGGGCATAGGATCAACAGACAAAACTGCACAAATGAAAAACAGGAGGACGACAAGAACAATGAAATCGAGGAATTTCCTCCTCCCCATATAAAGGGTGCTTCAAAAAAAAAATGTTAAAACTTATTTGGGACTATCGTTTTTAATGGAAAAAGAATGGATAATACACTGTAACATGATAACAAATGTATGTTAATTGCTTCAAAAAGTGAAAGAGTCTCCACTTGTTCACCATCATTGTCAATACATGCCTGGAATCTTCTCCAGGTGGTCTCCAGAGCCTGGAGGCACATTTCTTGTGGTATTACTGCAATCACATTTTCAATTTTCTGTTGGAGGTCTCGCACATAACGTGGCTTGGTCGCAGAAACGTGTTCCTTTACCATACCCCACAGCCAGAAATCACAAGATGTGAGGTATGGCGAACGTGCTGGCAATTTCACAGGTCCTTCTCTGCCAATCCGTCTCCGCTCAAATTTTCTGTTAACATGAGCGCGAACATTCGAAGCAAAGTGGGGTGGAGCACGATCCAACTGAAAGTATCCGGTAAGCCGCATTTGCAGTGGCAGGTTGTCCTCTGCGTAATTCTCCATCATGTGCAAGAAGTCACCACCGTTGATTGTGGTGTTTTCAAAAAAAATATGGCTCTACCACCCCTGTTCCAGTGACTGCACACCAGACATTCACCTTGGGGCTGTCTCGTTCATGCTGATGCAAAACACGAGGGTTCTCAGTACCCCAGAAGACAGTTGTGTTTGTTCACTTGCCCACTGATGTGAAAGGTTGCCTCGTCGCTGAATGCAACTCGTCTGTGAATGTCAGCTTCCAAATTCTTCATCTCAGAAAATTTTGCAAGCCTCAACACAAGCGGCTATATCTGCTGGACGTAAGGCTTGCACAATCTGCAAATGATGTGGCCGCATTCTCAGGTCCTTGTTCAACATTCTCCACACCGTTGCCTGGGGAAGACCACATTCTACGCTGAACCGTCTGGTTGATTTCCCTGGACGATGCAAGAAAGCTTCTTGTGTAACAGCTATGTTTACAGGGGATCGGCCTGTTCGTGGTCGACTGCTGTTCCCTTTGCAATTCTTGGCGACTGAGCCGGTTTCGACGAAAGTGGTGTAAACGTGATAAGTGGTCAATCTCGAGGGTGGATCGCAGTCGAAATGCTCTGTATTTGTTGCAAACCACCGTGGGTGAATGGAAGACGTCGAACTATGCAGCAACCTTTCTTCTTTGCTCCAAAGTCAATCTCGTTGCTGTTTCAGTCAACTGCAAGGAAAGAAAAAAATTCTCAGAAGTGTTAACATTTTTTTTTGAAACACCCTGTATGCCAACATATGAGGTTTTGGAGAGGATAACAAAAAAAAAACAAAGTTATTCGCAACATGTGTTTGATTTGAAGGATCGGGATAGGCAAAGATGGTGGAGGAGGAGGAGGAGGAGCAAGACCAGAATAGAGCCAGAAAAACACTGCAAGGTCACCAACCGGCTACAATGAGCAAGAAGTAGACCCTGAGTCCCTGAATTTAGTCACAAAGCAATTGTAGGGTAATTTTGATTTTGTTAATTCCAGCGACTCCTTGATTCCTTACACTATGCCAAGTCAGGCTTTTCTAAAAATTCAGATGCAATATCACTATGCGCTGCATGTTCAGTGCATATCGGATTAAACGACAATGACAAGGCACGACGTTGATAAATTACTTCAATTTAAACTTCGCAAATACTTGCAGGATAGCTCAGGGAGGATGGTAAAGTTCAAAGTGCTACATTGATCGGTGCGTTCTTGAATGACCCTGATAATTGGTGACAACAAACAGGATTGACACCGTACGAGGTGTGATAAAAAAAAAAGTTCGGTGAATGTTAATATAAAATCATTTCATGAAACATTAAACACTTACATCATTAATCCCATCCAAAGAACGCCACTCCCGCACATACACACTTGTTCCGCCGTTCCGGCCACTGTCGGAAACAATTCTGGAAGTCCTCTGATAATTTCCTTCAGAAGGCCGGTCGTGTTGGATTTGATGACTTGGATCGTGTCAAATCGTCTTCCCTTTCATCATTTGTTTAAATTTGGAGAACAGCCAGAAGTCGCTTGGTGCCAAGTTGGGTGAATAAGGCGGATGCGAGACAACAGGAATGTTTTTTTGTCGCCAAACATTGTTGGATAGAGAGCAGCGTGTGGCAGGGCGCATTGTCGCGATGGAGGAGCCCCCGTTCTTTCACTTTTCTGGTCTTCTCCATCTGACTGCCTCTCGCAAACATTTCATAACTTCCACATATAAATACGCATGAACAGCAGCACCTTTGGGAAGAAATTTTGTGAGAACCGTTCCCTCCATGTTGAAGAATGCAATCAGCATGACCTTCACTTCCACCGGGAGCTCTGCGCTTTCACGTCCGGGTCATACCCGTAAAGCCACGACTCATCACCCGTTCTCACTTGAGTGGACGATGTTCCATCCGAAACGCATCGATCAAACAAGTTGGATGAAATGAAGACACGATTTTCTTTTTTGGTCATCTGTGAGGAACGAACTTTGCGCTGACGCGTCTCATGTTCAAACCGTCTGTCAGCATGGCCTGAACGGAATCAAATGAAAGACTATTCTCTTCCACGACTTCTCCGATGGTTAAGCGTCGGTTTTCATGGATGACCGTGCTGACTTGAATGATGTTGACATTCCTTCGTCATTTCTTTCCCGAAACCTTTGAAACCACTTGAAAACAGTCTCCTTTGCCACAGTCTCATCTGCGTAGATCTTTCCGAGAATTTCGTGTTTTTTGCAGCCGTCTTGCCAAGTTTAAAACAAAATTTCATGTTTTCACGTTGCTCAAACTTCGACATCACACAAAGCAATGCCACGGAACACCGGCGTGGAGTAAAATGGTGTTTGTTGCAGATTGGCAAGTGAGGGGGTTATCGGAATAAGCCCCAGCCATTGATCTCAATAATCATCATGCATTCATTCGTAGCGGCACCATTCGCCAAACTTTTTGATCACACCTCGTATATGATGCAATATATAATTTATAGTGAGAAACAAAACTATTCCGGGGGGGGCAGTATTTTTATACAGGTGTCGAGGTTCATGGAAGATCAAAACAACAGGGGACAATGGATCAACAGTCAACAAAAAAACAGATGAACTACAGCACAAGGAGAGGAAATTGTATAAGGGTGAGAACAGGGGTCTTACAGGGTGTAGTTAATCTCAAGGTGTAGTGGAAATGGGTGTAGTTAATCTTACAGGGTGTAGTTAATCTCAGGGTGTAGTGGAAATGGGTGTAGTTAATCTTACAGGGTGTAGTTAATCTCAGGGTGTAGTGGAAATGGGTGTAGTTAATCTTACAGGGTGTAGTTAATCTCAAGGTGTAGTGGAAATGGGTGTAGTTAATCTTACAGGGTGTAGTTAATCTCAGGGTGTAGTGGAAATGGGTGTAGTTAATCTTACAGGGTGTAGTTAATCTCAATCGTGGAAATGGGACAGATCTTGAGGTGACGGTGGACAGCAGGCTTGACGTCCTGCTGGGAAAAGCTCATGACAAGGAACATTCAGATAAACCATTCCACAGGCGATTAAAGAGGGGCATGAAAAAAAACAAAATAGAGTGTTTTCTCATTTGGGGAGGATAACAAAGATTTCCCTGCAGAATGTGTGTGGCATGGAGGAGCGGGAATAGGCATTGATGGTCATTTCTTGGAGCAAGACCAAAATAGAGCTAAAAAAAACATCACAAGCACCACCAACCTGGTACAATGAGCAAGAAGTAGACCCTCACTGTCAGAATTTAGTTACAAAGCAATTTCGGGCTCCTTTTGATAGGGAATTCCATGGACTCATTGCTTGGTTTCATTGCAAATTGTTGTGTAAAGTAAACTAAACAAACAGCTGGCTTCGAATAATCACTACTTTTAATGAAATTTGTGCTATGTTGACCTCATTTTATTTCTGTGATATCCTTCGATTGAAAACAACCTCAACATGCATCAATAACCAAGCACTCAACAATATCCCTTGTGTTTTTTTTTCAGGTTCCTATTTCCATTTGCAACAAACCATGTTCACCAGGAACCCGCAAGTTTGCCCGAAAAGGAGAGCCCTTCTGCTGCTTTGATTGCATTCCTTGTGCTCCTGGGAAGTTTTCGAACACCACCGGTAAATAGTTACTCAATGATTTGGCAGATTATAAACGTCATATTTGAAAACATTTTGAAAAAAAATCTTGAGTTGTATGGATGCGTTGTGTTGCTGAAAATAAGAACAGTTAAATTTAGTGAGGCCATGAGCGGCAATACAATATCAACTTTGGAGCTTGAAGAAGACGGGATTCAGAAAGGTGTTTTAGTAAGTTCCGCGAGTGAAATTCTCCGAAGAAAGAGATAAATAATCAAAAGAAGATTAACGGTATTTCATTCTTCAATTTTGCGGAGCCTGTGTATGCTGGTTGTATCATTTCTGTGGTGTGGCTGTGATGCTGATGCAGTGCCCCCTGCAGGTCAAGGTAATGGAATTGGGATTTTTCTCGGGTTCCAGCACACAATGGAATTTTTAAAGTAAAAAAAAAACAAAACAAACAAAAAAACAGCCTATTTACAGCCATTTTTCCCTGCTGAGCAGGGGTTAGCTTTTTGCGGGCTACATGCAATCATGGTTCCCTTCTTGAGGCAATGTTTTATGGCCGGATGCCCTTCCTGATGCCAACTCTGATCGCCTCTTATAACACACATGGATATGGTACACCGATTCTAACCGGGGCGTACACCGGGACCAGTACACTGGAACTCATTGTGTCGACCTCCAAAGGATGACAGGCTGAGTCAACCCCCCTGGTGTTAATTCAGTGGAAACGGGGCTCGAACTCAGGACCCTAGGATCCCAAGCCAGCCACCCTAACCGCTAAGCCAACACCAGGCTTGGATTTTTAAAGTAAAACAGAAAATATTGGCAGGTGGGATCCCCTGCCTTATTGTCAAATTTGACAAATTGCACACTCATTCAAATATGAGAAACAAATACGAGACAGGTCAAAGATTAATATTCTACTGATGAGCTACCCTGCAAGTACCATCAGAAGTCGATGATGGACCTCATAAATGACGGAGAGGGCATGATAAGATTAACAATGAAATTTAGTATCCTTTTGTAAAACTCAAAACACAAGGAAACAATTTTTGGAAACATCTAATACTAAAAGGAGAAGTGTCCATTCAGGCTAGGTGTCATGCTTCATTCTAAATGAATGATCGATTTACTTGGTTGAAAAGCTGATAATCCACACAAAATTCTATATACTGTTGTGATATTTCTTGGAGCAAAAGAAAAATATGTAAAAGTACACAGAAGGAATTTCCAAACAGCAAGAAAAAGAGTAATCAGAGATTGCAGACCCTCACCAGGACTTGTGTTTTGTGTGGCGTTTGTGTACTTAATGAGACATAATTATAACTTCCACTTTATAACTACTGTCAGTAATGACCGGTTCAGCCATTTCAGAGAAGATTTTTGAAGGTTAATACAAAAAAAAAACAATATGGCTGCCGAATCATGTGACCAATGATGTCATCAAAAAATTTTGTGGACCATTTTATCCCGAGATGACCCTCAAAATTTTTCATACTGATCGCGTGTAGCGTTCTACATATGCAATTATGACATCATAACGAAGGCACCTATGATGTCAGAAAAATCGTTCTCATTCTCCATGAGGAATACTTGCTATGTGCCAAGTTTCAATTTTTTACTTGGTGCGGTTTCAGAGATACAGAGATCCAAATTTTTCCAGTTTTCCAATGTGGTTGCCCTACCACGTGACCTATGATGTCATAATCATCATTAGCACATTCTATATGAGTGGTGGCACCAATGTTGAAAATTTCATCTCAATCCGACAAGCGGTTGGAAAGAAAAACACGAAAGTTCTGTGCGGACAAACAAACAAACAAACAAACAAACAGACAAACATTAACAAACAAACAGACCAAAATGCAATACCCTCTCCTTTGGCGAGGGTAACAAGA
This sequence comes from Eptatretus burgeri, assembly GCF_056783735.1. Taxonomy (NCBI): domain Eukaryota; kingdom Metazoa; phylum Chordata; class Myxini; order Myxiniformes; family Myxinidae; genus Eptatretus; species Eptatretus burgeri. The sequence continues at coordinate 72,586,082 of NC_140966.1, forward strand.
GCGAGAAATACTTTTCCATACATGACCCTACAGGTCGAAATGGATGTTCAGGAGATAAAAATTTGTTTGTGTTTAACGAACGCTCGAGCTGATTCCAGAACCAAGATGAGGAAGAAGAACAAACTAACGCACCGTGTTTGTCTATTTGGCACAAAAAAGAGGAAAAGCAATTTCCATATTTTTTAATTTTTTTTTTTCATCTTTTGTTTTCATTTACTCATTTTGGAGTCGCATCAAACGGGTTGAAAGAGTCGACATTTCAGCATTTGTTTTTTTTTTTCATTTGTCTGTAAAAAATTTAAAAAAAACAATAAAAATTCCACTTTCACGTGATGGGGTATTTTGTGTACATCAGTGACAATTTTATATATATATATATATATATATATATATATATATATATATATATATATATATATATATTCCACTTTAAATTCAGGCTGTAACACAACAAAATGGGGGAAAAAACAAGGGGTGTGAATACTGCCCATACACTGTAATAATTTGTGGTTATTGATATACCTGGGATCATTCCAATTGCACTAGGCCATGGATTCACACCTCGGTCTAATATAATGCCTGAGACCTGCCAATCTGTGCTACTTCTTGCAATGGCGGCATATGATTTTATTGGGGTGGAGTCAGGGCAGCTGTCCAACTAATAGTTGGGTACAAAGCAGTCGGGTGGAGTCAGGGCAGCTGAACACTGACACATGTGTAATATGTGATACTGTATTTTATTAGTCTAAAATGGGCAGAACTCAAAATTGGCAAATGCCCTGAAACTCAAACTTGTTCTGTAATTCTGTAACTTATCATAATAAAGCCATGTACCAAGTTTCAGATGGATATATTAAAGGGTATGGGGGAAAAGTTGGAAAAACCACAAGTGAGACGGAGAGCAAATGTATAGTCTCCTCCAATGAAACCAGTAGGGGACTAACAACCATCTATCTTTAATTCCAGCAGTGTGTGTGTGTGTGTGTGTGTGTGTGTGTGTGTGTGTGTGTGTGTGTGTGTGTGTGTGTGTGTGTGTGTGTGTGTGTGTGTGTGTGTGTGTCCGCTGTTTCTCGACAACCACTGGTCCGATGTAATTGAAACTTGCTAGGTATATTGCTGGGGACCTGAGTATGTGCTTTTCAAGGTTTGATATTAATCGGACAAGTGCTTCCCAAGTTATGGCTATTTATTTACCAAACCAATGACAGGACATGTTGCTGCGTAGGCATGGCCGTTGGGGAAGAGATCCTCAGCCACGTTCCCCATTACGGGTTACCCACGTACGAACTTCCAGATAATGATGACTTACTGTATTCTAATAATTTCTCGATTTCTTATGCGCATTTCTAGATAAACACAATGCCCCAATCCAGTCGTCGTTTACGAGAGCGAAGGAACGGCCTGTGTGGTTTTTTGAAAGTTTTTTTTTTGGTTTGCCCTTACGGCCATGCACATCTGGGCATGCGAGAGCGAAAGAACGGCCTGTGTGGTTGTTGTTTCTGGCTCGCGGTTTTAAAGTTTTTTTTGTTGTTTTTTTTGCACGTACGTCCACGCAAGTATGGCTACGCACGTACGGGCACGTACTAGTAGTCAGAATGACAGCAACTGCAATACGTACGTATTATAAAGATCCATTTTTTTATGTTTCACTCAATTTTGCATCCTTGTTGAGATTCACAGAAAGACATGCAATATGTTTATAAAGTACAACATGCAGTCTTTTGATTAAACCCATTGGTGAAGTGATGGGTAGGCACACCTCATGTAGAAGACAGAAAGACCACCGACTGTCTGATGGTGAAGTGATAAGCCCATTGACTCAGTTTCAGTGTGGGAGATTCCAATAATCTTGAAGGCCTTGGTTTCCACAGCACTAAAATGAACAAGATGCGAGGTAGGGGAGCCAGCCCAGAGGGGAGAGCAGTACTCCATCAAGCTATGGATGAAAGGCTTCTAGGTGGATATGAGTTCAGGTGTGCTAAAGCCCCTGTCACACCTTGACGATTCAGCCAGCGTAGGGCAACGTATCAAAATGTATCTAAAACGCTGGCGTACGCTGAACTATTTTTTTTCAGTTTTGGGTGTATAAGTGTATTCATAATGAGTTGGACGTATGCATAACGTATTAGTAACAGACACAGAACGTTTTGATAACTTATAGATAACTTATACCAACGAATGCTTAGCGTGTTGGCGGCATTCACAACTTATGCCCAACGATAGTCTAACTTATGCATAGTGCGGCAGCGTATCGCCGACGATCACGTGGCGTAGCCTATTAAAAGGCTGCCGCTCGACGATTCAAATCATAACCGCACTAGACATCGAAGTGTCAACATCACGGTCATGCCGAAGAAAACTTCGAAGAACTCCTCGTTACGGAGTTCCACCATGAGCTGGTCATACATGCCAAACTGCCGTCGCCTCCCGATCCATGGTCTCACCCAGTTCCTTCTCCTCCGTTCACCTCTTCTTCTCTTGGCTCTATTGGCACGCAACTGGTACAGTGTCAAATCGATGAGGTCATGTTGATGTTGGAGGACAGCTAGTAGGTATTCTCGTCTCAGCCTTGCCGGATCCTCCATCTCTCAGATGACATGGACATCTGCTCACCATGGAGTCTGGAACACTGATGGGTTCCTCCTGTGAACCCCATTTTTATATACCAATTCTCCGAAACTCTGCCAATACGCCATTATACGGTAGCTGTAAGTTAGAAACACGTTCAGTAAGTTCTGTGGTCGTCCAGAAGACGTCAAATACGTCTACATACGTCAATATGCATTGGAGATACGTTATACATAGGTTCAAAGCACGTTACTCATATGTTAGAAATAAGTTTCGGGTACGCGAGACATTACCTCGACGTATTTCGACTTATTAGTAACTTACAAGTAATGTGTGTCGGTGTGTGTTCACGATCCATAGACTCCTATAGAGAAGGACTGGAACCTCCCATGCTCGGGGTTTGTAACTTGAGTCTGAAGGATTAACTTGAGTCCGGGGCTAAAATGACTTCTAGAAGGGCGAGAGACACGATCTCGGGATCCATATAGGGGTTTATGAGGACGGCGAGTTCAATAGTGTCATTTTCAACACCACCTGAGGTCAACTTCATGGTGAAAAGGTCATATTTCAAGGTCAAATTGCTGAATTTTGGTATTTTTTGCCCGTTTTTGTGTCTAACTCATAAACGGTGAGAGATGGCTGATTGTAATAAGATGCAAGTGTGTAGAGCTGTCAAACATTGCTATTTATTGTTATATATCAGGTCAGGTATGGGAGCATGTGCCAGAACAGCGCGTCGCTGCGTGCACTTTCCGTCGGTACTCCAGGGGCCTCCGTCTGGCCATCCCCCAGGCAGATGCCAGGCCCATCCCCATCTCATTGAGATGATGGTCAACCTGCTGCAACCACGAAGCACGTGGTCGGCCCACTGGCCTCCTCCACTCACGAGACTCCCTCGCTGAGAGAATCTGGTGAGCAGGATCAGCGCCAGGAAAACGAGCCACATGTCCATACAGCCGCAACTGACGCTCACGGACTATGCAGGTAACAAATCTCATCCGAGTCTCTCTCAGCATCCGCTCGTTGGACACAAAATCCGACCAGCGATAGTCAAGGATTCTCCGAAGAGACCTGGTACCAAAGGAATTAAGTCTCCGTCTCAGATCCTTGGTCAGAGTCCAAGTCTCGCACCCATAGAGCAAGACTGGAAGTACCAAGGACCTGAAGACTCAGACTTTCGTCCTCCCGCACAGGTACCGGCAGCGCCACACCCCATGATTCAGTGAATCCATGACTCCCCAGGCCCGACCCAGATGTCTATTGACCTCTGACTCACAGGCAGCAGAGACATGAATATCACTGCCAAGGTAAGTGAATCTCTCCACGACCTCAACATCCTCACCACAAACAGACACAGACAGGACAGCAGCATCCAAGATGTCACCGAAAGCCTGGATCTTAGTTTTGACCCAAGAAACCCGTAATCCCAGTGGCTCCGACTCCTCATTCAGCATCTCGAGGGCCCCCAAAAGGATATCTAAAGTCTCCGCAAAGATGACTGCATCATCTGCAAAATCAAGGTCCGAGTCTTGACATTCCCAAACGATGCACCGCAGCTTGATCTCTCTGACATCCTCCCGAAAATCCAGTCCATACAAGTGCTGAAAAGTGTGGAGGCAAGTACACATCCCTGACGAACTCCAGTAACAACTGGAAATAAGTCAGAGATGGTACCACCACACTTCACAGCACTCTCAGTACCGGAGTAGAGTTCAGACATCAGATCGATCAGTTGTGGTGGCACCCCACGAAGACCAAGAATCCTCCAGAGGACATCCCGATTCACTGAATCGAACACTTTACAGAGATCAACATAGGCTGCAAGCAGCCCCTGCCGAAACTCTCATCTGCGTTCGGTGAGGACACGAAGAGCAAGGATACGGTCAATCGTTGACCTCTTTGGTGTAAAGCCTGACTGCTCTGGACGCTGGTGCTCAAGCAGATGGTGGCGAACCCGATCAAGAATTATCTGAGCAAAGACCTTGCCCGGCACTGAGAGCAGCGTCACCCCTCGGTAGTTGTTGCAATCTTGGCGATCACCCTTCCCTTTCGAGAGAGGAACAACAAGGCCCCTCTTCCAATCAGTTGGGATGATGCCTGTGTTCCAGGCAGTGCACAAAACTGCATGCAACGACATGAGTGCAGCATTTCCACCAGCCTTGAGAAGTTCGGCATGGATGCTACAGATCCCTGGAGCTTTGCCCCGTTTCAACCGGTTCACCGCAGCCCGTGTTTCCACAAGCGAAGGTGGACCACAGTTGATTCGAGGGTCAGCAACAGGGATTGCAACACCCTTGACGTCCAACTCGACAGTTGGGGGATCAGCCTGGTACAACTGCTCAAAGTAACCGGCCCAGCGGGCCTTCACTTCAGACTCCTCTGTCAAGAGCCTACCACTCTCCGCTCGAACTGCAGTGCTCCAGGGATGGGCTTGGATGAACGCAATACGCGAATTCCCCTGTAAGCGGGACGAGAATCACCTGTCCACAGGTGATGCTCTACCCCCTCACAGATTCCTCGCACATAGGCCTCCTTGTCCACCCTCAGTGCACGTACAGTTTTACGCCTCAGCTCCCTGAACAGCTCAGCTCTGCCATTCAGCCTGGCCCTGCGACTCTGTTCAATGGTATCCAGTGTCCCTTGAGAGACAAAATTCTTCTTTGCCCTGCGGAGAGTTCCAAGACATCCACCGGCAACATCAAGGACTGTGGTCTTGAAAGCACTCCACAACTCTTCAGGACCCCCCAAAGCACCCAGACCTCCCAAGTGTCCACTCATCCTGTTCGCAAACTCCTCAGCAACTCTCTCATCCCTGAGCTTGGCAACATCCAGCCTAGGCTGGGATGGTACCATTCTCCAGGATTTAAGGTGCAGCTTTAGAGTTGCTACAACAAGCCTGTGGTCAGTATTGAGGAACTGAACACTCCGGTAGACCCTGCAGTTCTGGATCATCCTCCAGTGACCGTCAATGAGGACATGGTCAATCTCCTTTGCCGCACCGCCAGCGTTGGAATACCAAGTCCAGCGATGAGCTTGTGGGCGCTGAAACCATGAACCAGCCACCCTAAGTCCATGACTTCTTGCAAAGTCAAGGAACTTAGTGCTATTCTGGTTCATAGTTCCTGACCCATGGGGACCAACACACATCTCATAACCATTCCTATCAGTTCCAGTTGATGCAATGAAATCCCCCAAGACTCGAAGTGTATCTCGTCTGGGGCACTGATCAACCACAGACTCGAGTGTGGCATAGAATGCATCCTTCACGGTGAGATCACTCGCCTCAGTCGGAGCATAAACAGAGACCAGGGAAATGACACCTGAGGAGTGACGAATCCTTAGTCTCATAATACGCTCGTTGACTGGTGTTACCTCAATTATCATTGGGGTCAGCTTATTGGACACAGCTACAGCAACTCCTTGGGTATGGTAACCATCAGGGCGACCAGACCAATAGTAGGTGTAACCACCCACCATGATCTCGCCGCAATCCGGTCTCCGAACCTCAGAGAGAGCTGCAATCCCGATGTCCAAACGCTTGAGCTCAGATGATAACAGAGACAGGTGATCATCCTCTCTTAGGGATAGGACATTCCAGGCACCCACCCGAAGGGACCGCCTCAGGTTAACCCAAGGAGACCGCCGTCTGGTGGACGACACCTCAGCACCACTCCGACACACTCTCCCGCAATCTGACTCAGGGAGGTTACCCTGTGGTTTCCCTCCTATCATGAAAGATTGGGGGTCCCGAAGGCTTTGCCCCAATCCCGTCATCCGGTGAGCTGCCCTGCGAAGGGAAGCTGCACAGGAGGTACTCCCACGGAGTGGGTTTTCAGATTTTTTTGCGTTTTGCGGAATGAAGGGTTTTACGGTGGCCGGAGTGCAAATCCTGTCACCAACCTCCTAATAACAAGTGACCCAACTGCAGGAGGACGTCCACAGACACAGTTGGGCACGAGATATGGATGGCCGTTGGCTCACAAGGAGCTCCTCCGCCCTTTGACAGGTTTTGTTTTTAATCCTGCTGGGTGTCCATATCCAAACACCCTCCTCACCAGAAAACCTGGTGGGGGAGACGGTTTAGTCGCCGACAACCCGACCATGGAACAGGTTAGTACAGGTTTACATGGTCACAGACCTAACCTGACATGACTGGATATATCTAACCTGACCTGTCATATATCGTATTACATAAACATTATATGCATGTCACAACACTATGCCTATTACAACTATGTCTATGTTTATCACTAGTTGGAGAGCTTTTCTTGCCTCCTGAGGCATCCCAAAGCTTTTTATCTGTCACTTTCATTGAGGACATGCGCTTTCAATAGAATGTTAGCTAAAGTAGAACATGCAGCATTACTACGAGCTAAAGATGCATCTACAGAGGATAACAGCTCAGCAAAATGAAATCGGCAACGCATTTTAGTCTTGTCATACAAATTATTGGCATTATGTACAAAAAAAGACGGTTGACATAGTCGGCACACTCAATCCACCTCTATTAAAATTATATAGAAACACAGATGACACCTCGTTACCATCTTCATCATCAATGATCTCCATACTAGTGCTATCGCCATATTTATGAACAAGGTGTCCGGCCAAATAAACTACTTTATGCTTAAGGGTATCGTCAGACCCCAAGAGATCCTGAGTGTCTTGAGGAGTAATCTCGTCAACGAGTTCACTTCGCTCATTTGGATTTATGGAAGTTGTACAGTTCTTGTCGCAATCAATCACACGAGAACTAGATTCGGGCATAATGTCATGCTGAATGAGTGTTGGCAAATTTACAATTTTAGCTGCAGCCATAATGTCAACTACGTCAATGTAGAAGTTTCCACCGCTTCTTTGCCTGGCTTGGCCGAAAAACTTTTACAAGGCTTCATCTGCAAATATAGCAGGAAGAACGTAGTCAAAGTCTTTCTCTGCCAGAAGCAATTTGGCAGCATCCATATTATTACGTGTGGACACAGTGAAGGCTTCAGCAGTTTGCTGAGTTAGCTTCAGCTTACGACCACCACCTCCTTGCCATGCGCAGGTAGATATAATTTGGCAGACCTGCTCCAGCCTCGTGAAACTTGTACAGTCTGCTGTCCAAGGCTGTCTGGATTCGTCGCGCAGATGGATAGCTGAGAAACGGTCTTTCACGTTCATCATCTTGAACCACTCACTCATTATCTGGGTGAGGATGATTGTGCATTCGCTGATGCCCAGTGAATCCTTGAAGGTCTTTAAAGCAGCGACAGTCTTGTCATTGAACACTTGGCATACCAATGCTACGCTCTGGCGTTAAAGGGGCTTGGGGAAAACAGCGGGGTGAGTCAGCTTGGTTAAGCGAATAGGAGTAGCCCGGTAGATCTCATAAACCTTCTGAATATCACTCCAGTAAGCTTTGTACTCATTACCATCTACGACAAATGAGAGTGTCTTGCCATCAACAGTAATCCAGTTGTTGCGAACATTTTTGAAGATGTGCACGTAGTCGTACACTAAGAACATAGATTGCTCTTGAATTGACAGCACTTGGCAACTTCCTGGTCCTCCAAGTTTTGAATAAACACTGCGGTTGGTATTGCAATTGTCACATATCAAAGAAATCACAGTACCACCAGCACCAACTACAGCTGATGCAGCTTCGATAAGGAGTTCCTTCAGCTGATCGGCAGTTAGTTTTTTGCAGGGTAAAATGCGTAGAATATAGCGTGGACCACCGGAATGGCAGGCAATTTCAACAACCATAGCATGTGAAGCAAGCATTTCGTGTTCACCACCCGCTGCTGCATTTTGAGCATATCCTACAACATGCCCTCCAGAAAATCGCAATGTCTCGACCAGCTTTACCTCGTCAAACATTAAATTGACCAAACGCTGCTGTGGTTTAAGCTGGTCGAACAAGGTTTTAAGGTTGGAGTTCTGCTGACTACTAGCAAGCATCTGTTTTACCTTTTTGTTGATGGTAGAATGATTAAGCCGGATCAACGAATCATTTTGTATGCACTGGGTGATATGTTGTGAAGCTGCATTGTGAAAATCTTAGTATCAGTATCAAATCGGCGACGATCAAGAGGTTTGAACATAAGATGCAGCTGCGACGGAAGGAAGGTGAAATGAGGAAGCTCGTGTGCCTCAGTCATCCAACAGAGCTGGCTTATTACAAGCTGAAGAATTTCCTTTCTTGTGCATTCATAGATGTTTACCTGGTCAGTTATGGATCTAATCTGGGACCATTTTGAGAGCAGGCTGTTCTTCTGCAAAGGAAAAAGTCGTTTGGGCACCTCAATGCCATCTTTCTCAACTCTATTCAAGAATAGAAATCCAAAAGGTGAGTGAACTTGTTGGAAATGAAAGAACTGCTTGACAGTTTGTCCAGTAGCATCAGTTATTGATAGGTAAAGGTTTTCCTGGTCTTTTATGACGTTAAAACCAGGAAAATAGGAGCTGATTTTAGTACAGAAGGGGTCGAAATCTTGGATATTGTCTGCAGCCTCATCAGCTGCCTGCATCTTCTTAGCTCTTGATTCTGACGTAGAAGATGATGTTGGGCATGGGGCTGAGGTCACCTGCTTCAAAGCTGATTTCGGTACTCCAGGAAATATTGATGGGGGTTCTTTGGGTCGTTTGCCACCCCTAACTGACACCCAATCACAATTGAAATTTGTCTCACAAATATATATCTCCTTTAAGCACCTCAAGCTTTCTTTCTCATTTGGCATTGCCAATATCCATCTCTCCCTCTCCTCAGGATCTTTTGGGAAGGATATGACCTTTACATAAGGCGTCCCATCATAGTTTCCTCTACAACCAAAGCAGCTACAACAACGTGGCATATTGTCACCAAAGCAGGAAACAACACAAAGATCCTGTGAGATCACCAGCTGGACAGTTTCTGAAAGAGAAACAAACAAAACATACATTAGTTAACGATGATAGAAATCAGCAAGTTGGTGCAATAGGTGCACAATGTCATGTTTTGTCATGGACTTTACAAAAGTTTTCCTCTATGAGTTAGACACAAAAACGGGCAAAAAATACCAAAATTCAGTAATTTGACCTTGAAATATGACCTTTTGACCTTGAAGATGACCTCAGGTGGTGTTGAAAATGACACTATTGAACTCACCATCCTCAAAAACCCCTGTATGGATCCCAAGATCGTGTCTCTAGCCCTTCTAGAAGTCATTTTAGCCCTGGACTCAAGTTAATCCTTCAGACTCAAGTTACAAACCCCGAGATCGTGACGTTCCAGTCCTTCTCGATTGGAGTCTATGCAACGATCGCGTAACGTGCCTACAACTTATGGCCAGCGTATGCAGAACGTGTGAGTCATACGCCGAGCACGTCAACAAATTTTGTGCATGCACAAAATTTGTCAACGAGCTCGGCGTACTACGACATATGCCAGCGTGCTTCAGCGTGCTCTTAACGTATACAAAACTTACCCATAACGTATTCGACGTGTGCCAGCGTATTCGCCAAATTTTTCATACGTCGGCATACGCTGGCTGAAACATCAAGGTGTGACAGCGGCTTTAGGAAGGACTTTGTGCGACGGAGGATGCCCAGCCATCGGCTGCCTTTGGAGGTAGATAAAGGGAAAGGGGGGCGGGGGGGGGGAGATCAGAGAGATCATTGATGAAGATCATGAACCGAACTGGGCCCAAAACACTGCCTTGGGCCACTCCAGCCTTGACAGGAAGAGATGGAAGGATTCCATTTAGACCCAAACATTGGCTGTGAAAGTCGAGGAAGTCAGGAAGCCATGTGAAGAGTTGACCTTGGATGCCAAAGGCAGAGAGTTTGGAGAATATGGCAGGATGACAGACAATCACAAGTACGAGATATGTCCAGTGAGATGGCCCTGATCTCATGTCTGACATTGAGGGCCTCCATCCATTGTTGGGTGAGTAGAAGCAGCATGTCCAAGGCGGACTGCCCTGGTCTGAAACCAAATTGGTGATCTGGAATGAGGTTGTTGGAGAAAAGAAAGGATTTAATATCAACTGTAATGAAGGATTCAATGACCTTACTGATGATTGGATGTAAGCTGATAGGTCTGTAGTTAAGGAGATCAGTTTTTGCCGCTTTTTAGGTCACCTGGAATGTAGTTCTGGGGAGCTGATGGGAGAGCGAGTCGTCCGTCCGTCCGTCCATCCACAAATCCTTGCAACTTCTTCTCTGAAACTACACATACGATTTTGCTGAAACTTTACCACAGCGTTCCTCACCGTGTATGTGCCAAAGTTTGTTCATGCCATTACAAAAGTAAATAAATAAATGAATTTTAAAAAATTTGGGCCCTAAAGGGATCTATGGGGATTTCTCCCCAAAATAGGTATTTGCTTTCTTCTTAGAAAGTACACAAGCAATTCTGATGAAACTTTACCACATCCTTCATCATACATGATGTATCAAAGTTTGTTCACGGCATTAAAAATAAATCGGGGTCTGAGGGGGTCTTCAGAGGGAGTTTACAGGTGGGCAGCCCCCCAAAATATGTATTTGCTTTCTTCTCCGCAACTACAAACACAATTTCGATGGGGGGGGGATGGGGTGGGAATCAGGTTAGGTCAGGTATGGGAGCATGCGCTGGAGCAGCACATTGCTGCGTCCACTTTCCATCATACTCCAGGGGCCTCCATCTGGCCATCCCCATCTCCTTGGCACGCCGATCAACCTGCTGCAACCACAAGGCACGTGGTCAGCACAATGGCCTTCTCCACTCACGAGACTCCTTCTGTCAAGAGCCCAGCACCCTCCGGTCTAACTGCACCCACACCGAGGGATGGGCTTGGAGTAATGCAATGCGCGAATTCCCCTGTAAGCAGGATGAGAATCACTTGGCCACACGTGGTGCTCCACCCCCTCACAGATTGCTCGCATGGAGGCCTCCTTGTCGCCCCTCAGCGCACATGCAGTTTTACACCTGAACTCCCTGAACGGCTCAGCCCTGTAAATCTGGTCAATGGTATCCAGTATCCTTTGACACAAAAAACTTCTTCTTCGCCCTTTGGTGACTTCCAAGACATCCGCCGGCAACATCAAGGACGGTGGTCTTGAAGGCACTCCACAACTTTCAGGATTCCCCAAAGCACCCAGACCTCCACTCAGCCTGATCGCAAACACCTCAGCTACCCTCTTATCCCTGAGCTTGCCAACATCCAGCCTATGCTGGGATGGTACCATTCTCCTGGATTTAAGTTGCAACTTCAGAGTTGCTACCAAAGGCCTGTGGTCACTATTGTGGAACTGAGCACTCTGGTAGACCATGCAGTTCTGGATCATCCTCCAGCGACCATCAACGAGCACATGGTCAATCTCCTTTGCCACACCGCCAGCGTTGGAATATCAAGTCGAGCGATGAGCCTGTGGGCACTGAAACCATGAACCAGCCACCCTAAGTCCAAGACTTCTTGTAACGTCAAGGAACTTAGTGCTATTCTGGTTCACAGTTCGACTCAAGGGGACCAACACATGTCTCATAACCATCCCTATCAGTTCCAGTCGATGCATTGAAATCCCCCAAGACGAGAAGAGAATCTCTCCTGGGGCACTGATCAACCACAGACTCGAGCGTGGCGTTGAATGTGTCCTTCACGGTGAGATCACTCGCCTCAGTCGGAGCATAAACAGAGACCAGGGAAATGACACCCAAGGAATGAGGAATCCTTAGTCTCATAATACACTCGATTTTGGTTGTTGTTTTTGCATACATTGTTGAGGTTCGTATGAGAGATAACATACAACGCACAACAAGCATGAGACAAGAGTGGTGGAAAAGGAAAGGACAAAACAATGGGGAACAGAGACATTAGGTCTGTGGAACGAATAGGGATGGGGTGGGGAACATTGGGTATGCAAGATGGACATAACAGGGACTTTCAAGAAGGAAAACAGGGAATTTGAAGGAGGTGGGTTTGGGGTGGATCAACGGGGGTAGAAAAGATCGAGGATTTGGATGGGGGATGATAAGAGGTGGTGGTGAACAACTATTTTGAAGGCCTGGAGGGAAGGATGGGATTAAACAGAGTGAGGGAGTTTATTCCAAAGGCGGGAAAAAAGAGGAATGAAAGAGTGAAGGTGAGCAGTGATTCGTGATTCTGGTAGTTTTACGAGAAAGGGGTTGTTGGGGGACCTTAAGCACTCTGTGGAAATACGGTGGGGAAAAAAAAATCGCAGATAGAGCAGGGGAGGCGAGACTGGAGAGGAGACTAGAAGACAGAAAGACCACCGACCTTCCTGTGGTGAGAGAGTGAGAGGCCCAAAGACTCAGCCTCATCGCGGAAGATACCAATGATCCGAAATGCCTTGGTTTCCACAGCGTGAAGCCGAGAAAGGGAAGAGGCGGGAGCACCAGCCCAGAGGGGAGAGCATTACTCCATCAGGCTGTGGACGAAAAGCTTCGTTGACCGGTGTTCCTTCAGTCATCATTGTAGCCAGCTTATTGGACACAGCTACAACAACTCCTTGGGCATGGTAAACATCAGAGCAACCAGACCAATAGTCGGTGTAACCACCGCTATGATCTTGCCACTATCCAGTCTCCGAACCTCAGAGAGAGCTGCAATACCGATGTTCAAACGCTTGAGCTCAGATGACAACAGAGACAGGTGATCATCCTCCCTTAGGGATAGGACATTCCAGGCACCCACACGAAGGGACCTCAGGTTAACCCAAGGAGACCGCTGTCTGGTGGACGACACCACAGCACCACTCCGACACACTATCACAATATGACCCTGGAAGGTTACCCCATGGTTTTCCTCTTATCATCAAAGAGTGGGGGTCCTTTTTGAAGACTTTGCCCCAATCCCATCATTCGGTGAGCTGCCCTATGAAGGGCAGCTGCACAGGAGGTGCTCCCTCAGAGTGGGTTTTCAATTTTCTTTGCATTTTTCTTGTGTTTTGCGGAGTGAAGGGTTTTACGGTGGCCGGAGTGCAAATCCTGCCACTAACCTCCTCAAAAAAAGTAACCCAACTGCAGGAGGACATCCGCAGACATAGTAGGGCACTAGATATGGATGGCTGGTGACTCACATGGAGTTCCTCCGCCCTTTGACAGGTACAGACAAGATATCAGCAGGTCAAGATAACAGCAGGTCCGCCCTTTGACAGGTAAAAAATTTCGACCGCCTTAAAAGGAGCTAGGCTGGTAGAGACCTCCCCAAAAAGACTAATCGGAGTCATCGTTGCAAAAGGTGCTCCAACAAGTACTGATCTTAGGACCTGAATACTTTTGTAACCAGTAAATTTTGAATTGTACATGCGTTTTGCAGGTATTCCTAACATCCTTCAACTATAACAGTGTTTAGTTTGATCTCTTCAGTTACGAATAAAAAAAGTTCATTTAGAAAAATTGCTTCGACGTAATTCATTATTAATCTGTGACATTATTGGAAGGGGTGAATACTTTTGTCGGCCATTGGATATCTTATTGAGAGTGAGCAACAAGTACATAATCAACAAAGAGTAACTCTCACATTTCCTTGTGAAACCTTTGATTGAGCTTGCAGCAACTTCAAGTTAAAGACTTTACCATTTGTCCTGAATTAAATGGAGACCCCAAGATTGCAATCATGGAGAGCATCAACCATCATTGCTGCAAGGTTCTGAGACAATGCTTCCATCTGTAACACGACCCAACATTCCATCATGAAATTGTTTGATCATGCTAATTTTGAGGGCATCCTGCTTTTCTGAGTATTTACAAGGGCCTTCTCTGTTTACCGAGTGAAATTCCTCCGTCCGGTCAATGAATAGAAATAGTAGATCACCGTTCTATTCTTGTGACTTTTATTTGAGTTGTCTCGCTGTAAAATTCATATCTGTCATTGCTCTTCTCCTAAACACACATTGACACAGGTGGGACATTTTCTGAAACTTGGTATGTTAAACGGTTGACGATGATTCTTGAATATATTCTGCCAGCAATTGCTAATAGTGAGATCCTTATACTATTGCTGCCAACAAAGCTATCACCTTTCTTCTTGTATAGATGGACAATAGACATATCTTTGAAATTTTGTGCTATGGTCTCGTGATGCCACATTACTTGAGAAAATGCTGCTACTTGTAAAGAGAGTGCTTCACCACCATACTTGGAGATTTCAGGTGGAATAGCTTCCAAGCCAGGTGCCATTTGATAGCTGTTTTATCACATTAAGAGTTTCATCCATGCTCAGCTTTCAGAAGAATGCGTATGGCATGGGGTGGCTTTGGGAGGACAGTGGAAGAATGGGGCAGGAGGAGAAAGGCAAGATGTCATTAGAAAATAGTGCTGCCAAGTTGCTGCCAGCTAAGGAGTGATAGTCCTTGGGAATCTGCCTCCTGCCTTGAGATACCAATGGTCTGGAAGACCTTGTTTTCGACCGCCTCAAAAGGATTGAGGAGGGAAGCAGGAGCACCAGACGAGAATATTTTGCTCCATATGAACGCCTTGCGCACCGTGTTATGCTGAGTGTGGCTCAATTGTTGTATTCTATTGTTCTTGTTATTCTCCAGATTCTCCTGAGTGCTTTCACTGTGATCACGAATTTTGGTCAAAAAAAAATGAAAGCAAGTGTTCTGCGATGCCTGAGGATTTCTTGTCATTCTCTGATCCACTAGCACTAATTCTGCTCTCTTTTTGCATCTTTGGCCTTGTTTTAACCGTATGTGTTGAACTGCTGTTATTTCATCATCGAGAACTGTCTGTAGTAAGAACAATGAGTAACAACATGAACACCCCATTGCTAGTAATGATCGGGGGGTGTTTCACCTCCAGTGTGACCTTTTTGGGCCGTCCGGATGATCTACGATGTCGGGTCCGAGAGGCCTTGGTCTCAACTGTTCTTTCAATTACCATTATTTGTGTGATTCAAAAAACTATTGGTTTACTAATCGATGGAATTGGTAAGTAATAAGGACATTATTGTAATATAAGTTCCAAATTCCAATCAATGGCTCTTGTTAGTGTATTTCCTATTTTCAATGTATTGTTCCACATATTTATAAGAAAGAAGTGAAACAATCTGTTGAGCAACTATCTGCAACCTGTTACACAAATATTATTCTCATCGATTAATGGCTTTTTTCAGAAACGATTTCACATGGTGGATTATTCCTGGTCGCAAAACACCTGTCAAAAACACTGTTTTTACTCTCACCAACCTATTCTATTTCATGGGTCATCATCGGCACTCCACGACCCTTTCGTAACACATCCACGAGCCCTGGAATCATCATTTTGGAATGTGCTGGAGCAGCTCCTGCTTGGGCAGTGTGTGGTTTGCTTGAAGTTGCATTTCTTGCCTCAATCTGTTTAGGGTTGGCATCGAAAGCTGGCAAAATGCCTTCGGCTGTAAATGAAGCGAAATTTATCTCCTTCAGCATGATTGCTTTCTTCCTCCTGTGTTTCTGCTTTGTGCCGGCGTACTTCAGCACTCAAGGAAAACTCTCTGTTGTTACACAAGTATTCTCAATCATTGGCACAGCTTTTGCTTTCCTTGGATGTATATTTTTACCAAAATGTTATCACATCTTCAAGTGTAAACAGCATTCCTAAAGATATATAACACATCAATCCAAAATACTATTTTTGATGCGTACGTTGGAAATTTATGTGGAATTAAATGGGCACTGCATTTATGCCAATTTATTTCAAAATATAAATCAAATCATATCCAGATAAATGTGACCATCTAGCAACTGGTCAGGTGTATATTTAAATAATACAATAATGGGAATAAGAATAAAAATGGGAAAGGAAGTCAAAGTTGGCCAGAACTGAAAATGTAGGAAACAGTAATCTGGGATGAGAGTGGCATTTTTGTCTATTTAAAAATGAAAGCAACAAAATTTAAAAGAACTTAAAAAAGATGTTGAAGAAATGAATGTGAAACTGAAAAATAACTTCTAGAAAAAGCAACATGGTAATGAAAAACAAAGGGGAGAATGTAGACACATTGCTGATGAGTGATATACATCAGAAATGAATGCTGCTATATCAGAGACCAAGCTGTTTCAGAAACCTCATAAATTAGTGCATTTCAGAAATACAGGTATCTCTCGATTTATGAAAGGGATGTGTTCCTGGAGAATGGAAAGCAAACTAAAAAAAACCGGAAATCAAAAACGCTTTTGTCATTATTTTAAAGGTAAAGAAATGGGGATGTGTTTCTGACACAAAATTTTAGGAGGAGGAGGAGATTGAGACCATACTCTGTGCAGAGCATTGGTGCTGCTTAAACAGTCTCCTTGGCTATTGGGTACAATCCTGGACGGGTCGCCACTCCGACACAGTATACCAGCATGCTGGCATTCATTTTGCCGGCATCGGAAGGATGACAGGCCGAGTTAAACCCACCTGGTATTAATTCAACAGCTGAGTGAGATTTGAACTCAGGACCCTCGGATACAAAGCCTGCCACCCGAACCATTAACAAGGACAAATGTGTCCAAAAGCAGCGTCCTAAAGGTTGTGTCGGCTAAAAAAAACCCAAAAAACAACAACAACAGCTTCCGATATTTTGTCACGTGCCTTGATTAAGCCAATAGCAAGACCCGTCAAAGTGTATTTACGTATTTACGAAATATAGTGCATTTACGAAATAAATAATATATTTACGAATTTACAATACATTAAATGGAATAATCTTTAAATAGTAACGTGAACTTTTCGAAACTTTAAAGCAAATGTCCGAATATATTTAAAAGTTCGTGATAGACGCTCTCAAAAGGCACCGTCAATGCGAGGATGTGTACAAGTGTTTGATAATTAAGGAGATCTGGATCCTGTATATATCCTGTATATGATCCTGTATAAATAACCGAGTCTAATATAAAGGTTTTGGAAGAAGAAGAAGAAGAAGGAGAAGAAGAAGAAGGAGGAGAAGAAGAAGGAGGAGAAGAAGAAGGAGGAGAAGAAGAAGGAGGAGAAGAAGAAGGAGGAGAAGAAGAAGGAGGAGAAGAAGAAGGAGGAGAAGAAGAAGGAGGAGAAGAAGAAGGAGGAGAAGAAGAAGGAGGAGAAGAAGAAGGAGGAGAAGAAGAAGGAGGAGAAGAAGAAGGAGGAGAAGAAGAAGGAGGAGAAGAAGAAGGAGGAGAAGAAGAAGGAGGAGAAGAAGAAGGAGGAGAAGAAGAAGGAGGAGAAGAAGAAGGAGGAGAAGAAGAAGGAGGAGAAGAAGAAGGAGGAGAAGAAGAAGGAGGAGAAGAAGAAGGAGGAGAAGAAGAAGGAGGAGAAGAAGAAGGAGGAGAAGAAGAAGGAGGAGAAGAAGAAGGAGGAGAAGAAGAAGGAGGAGAAGAAGAAGAAGGAGAAGAAGAAGAAGGAGAAGAAGAAGAAGGAGGAGAAGAAGAAGGAGAAGAAGAAGGAGAAGAAGAAGGAGAAGAAGAAGAAGAAGAAGGAGAAGAAGAAGGAGAAGAAGAAGGAGAAGAAGAAGAAGAAGAAGAAGAAGAAGGACGCTGAGCGTTCTTAGAGCAGCGTTCGCTACGCGAGATGCTGCTAAAAATTTTAGGCCTCCCTTGTAAATGCCAGTCATGACATTTGTAGATGAGTGAAGAGTGATCAGCCTTTTTGCCACATGCCTTTCAGTTTAAAGAGTCTGATTGGAGGTTCTGGGCAGAGCGAGTTGGGCAGAGGGTCGTTGCAGACCCTTTTTTCACCGGAACTGGTTCGATGCAAAGCTTATGGTGCCCTGTAAAGCTTCAAGCTCAAGGAACTCTGTGAAGCTTACCCTGCAAAGTTTACATCGTGTTGGGAAGCTAATCCTGCGTTCTGAAGTGACACTGTGTTACGAGGTTCAGATCGAACCACAAGGCCATCGGTTTCTGCATCCGACATTCTTCGAACAAGCGATACTATGACTGTGAAAACCCTTGTGACGGATTAGCGTGTGCTGCTGCTAAAGTGAAACACTTTTAATCTGACTATAAAACCATGTTAAAATGAAACAGTTTTATCCCTGTACAATCCAGTACTATAGAGCGAATCTCTTTCACCTCACTTTAAAACCTTGATAAAGTGAAACACTCGTGTGCCAGGAAATATCAGTGCTAAACTTAACCCTTTACACTGAGACTTTACACTGCACCGGAAATGTCGAATGATCAAAGTCATGATGTGATGGTGTTGCGGAAGGATTACTGCATCTTGTGGATCAGACTCACAATTGGCTAGTTTCAGATGCCCACCAACTCTGATCACTCCACAATCATGAAAGAAAAGATTGAGAAGATGTAGTGTACTGTTTCACTAAAGTGCTTGTTTTTGCATCGTAGTTGCCTGCCTTTTACCAGCATTGGTAAGTGCCGAACTTTGTGGTAGAAACCTTCATTTCTGCAGCAAACGCGGTTCTTTGGACCAGCTTGATTATTTCCGATTCTGCTTTATGTAGTTATTGAACAAGGATCAGACTGTTTGTCGAAACAGTCGATTCACCTTGATCCTGGTCCATCCTGTGGGAGTTTGAACGTGCTTGTGGAATAGCTTTAAATCCGAGGCACCTGCTATTGCTCGGCTCCATCCCAACTGGAAAAGTATTCAACACGCTCCAATATATCATCACAGCTGGAAAAATCATGTATATTTGATGTAGAGACATGAACTCGTTTTACCACTGGCTCTTAATATCAAGTTGTAACTCCGTGTCATCAAACAAACTTGCCAAAACTTTGAGGTTCCACAATAAATCTGGTCCAGTAAGCCACTTGGATTTATATTCAGTGACAGTGCGAATACTTTTGCTGTGTATAGCCATGGCTTGGAAACAAACAACCAAGCAGCTTGTACAACACTTGCCATGTGACTTAAGTTCTCATGCAAGCACTCCAATGAATATGTTGATTAGGGACAGCTGGTTTAGCAAGTGGTTAGTGATTATTGATCGGTCATATAACCACCATGCACCCGGAATGTCAAACAATGTCCGAATTGGACAAACGACCACTTTTTTTTTTTTTAGCAGTCGGAACTGCTGCTTGAGATCAATTAAGAAGTTTAAATTTTGAAACGCGGCTAAGATTTCGAGATTCTCGAGGTTATAGCATGTGAAGAAATTTAATAAAACCATGAACGCTGGTATCTCCAGGCATTTATAAACATCCTTAGGAAGAATTCCAGGGGCTTAGAAAAGGCCCCTTTATATGGTATGTGCCATGTGGCAAACTATAGAAAAGAAGAAACTTTCCATGGCTTGTAGAAAATGCCAAACGATAGAAAAGAAGGGACATTGCATGGCTTGTGGAAAATGCGAGACAATAGAAAATAAGGCGCATTCAAAAATCTCATGTGCGTGCTGTAACTACCCTTTGTCCGGATGTCAAACACAATTTTTCAAGATGACCTTGCATTAGGTTCCGCACAATGTTTTTCTGCATTTTTGTGATCACCAGACCATCTGAATGAATATTCCGATTGATGCCACTCTGGCACCCTTGAGAATTTTTGTAGAAACCCATGAATATGCAAATTAGCGGTGGCCATTGTCAAAATTCCTATTTTTCTTAATATCTCCAAAAGTAAGCATCCAAACAGCCTGGTTGAGGTGTCTACACCCAAGTTTTATGGCCACTGGTCATGATAAACCCACTTAAAAGTTAATAACATTTAAATTTAGCTCATTAATATGCAAATTAGCAGTCGTCATTATCAAAATAACAATTTTTCTTAATATCTCCAGAAGTAAGCATCCAAACAGCTGAGTTGAGGTGTGCAAACCCATGTTTTAGGGTCACTGGTCATGATAAACCCACTTACAACTTGATAACATTGAAATTTAGCTCATTAATATGCAAATTAGCAGTCGCCATTATTGAAAGTGTAGATAAATAGACATATAGATAGAAAAAAAAACACTTCAGTCTTTGTGAATATAGATCACTTTATTATTCATGCAGATTCAACAATTCGACAGTACGCAATGAAAGCAGATAACAACATGAACAAAAGAAGACATTCCTGTGTAAATCAAATGTTCATATATATAAAACAGGTTTGTAAACCTTATGAAGGATACTTCAGTTGTGATGTCCAGCCGCGAAGAAGTAGGGGAGCAACTCCTTCATAGCCCAAAGATGCAATGGCCAATCACCTTCACGCTCAGCACGAACAAACGCCATCATGATGAATACAGGTTTCACAAGGTTCTGTACCCATAGTTGTGCGGTCATGCTCTTTGTTGCTTTGGTTTCAAGAGTGTCCATTAAGTCTTCATGACTTTCTGCCTGAGCCAAGCTGGAACGAAAGACCTCCTCAGTCACCAATCGCAGGGCCCAGAAGTTTTGGGGAAACTTTTTTCCACCAAGCATATGAGCAACACCTCCAAAGGCAGATTTCATCACATCTTCCAGCCCACTTTCAGCCATGAAGTTCCCCACACAACCGATGAAACTCATAAGGGTGTGCATGCCGCACAGCCTTGGTATGAACTGGGTAAATCACTCAGGATAAACCCATATAACATTAACGGCCACTCGATACAGCTGTTGGTCGTTTGTTAAGATGGTTACGGTTTGTCCACACTCTGCGGTCAAGTGTTTTCCCTCCATTGCTGTAAACACCGTGTCTGGATCAGCTGGATCCATATCTATGAGTGGTGTATAAATGGCCCTCGTTGCAGGTTGGATGGATCGTCCTTGCTCTCTGAAAAGCTTCGTATTAAAGCCACCAAACTCTAGTGTGTTCTGATCAGAAGTGATTTGCTTCAGAAAAGAAAATCCATATCTTGAACTCTCCTAAGTTGTATAGCTTGATGAGCCAATACGCGGAGAGGTAACACCACATGTGTGGCTTCTTCAACTGGCATCGCTGGTTTCTCAGGTCCCTTGTACCTTTGAACCGAAATGTCTTCTGTCACAGGTGTCTTCATTTCATCACGGGTCAATCGTCTGATGATGGCTTCATCTTCAGATGTGGAAGATATCTCCTGATCTTTTATGGTAAGTAGTACTGCAAGAGAATGTGTTGAAACGAGTCCAATTCTGGGATGAGATATTTGTGTCGAAGTTGTCAGCAACAATCTGAACGAAGCCACATTCAGCATTGGCGGTTCCCCTAATCCCGGAGTGAACAGTTGCAGCCTTTGCTGCTGATCCTTTAAAACGCTGAAACTCATCATGGGAACAGGTCACATGATAGTTGTACAACTGCTCGATGAGGCTTTTACGACTGACTAGAACTCCCGTTGCTATTTGGAGTGTAGTTGGTCGATTGGTGATCATATTCGTTATGATGTTTCCTATCAGAGCTCCTGGAAGTGTGCAGTCCAGTTTAGCTGATATTTTGGAGAGTAGCAATTGAAGGGTTGAATTCACTACTTCATTAGTAATATCTCTATTAATTCTAGTCTGACAGGAACTGGGGTCGGACAAAAACTGCTTAGATTCCTGTGAAACCTTCTTGGCAATTCATTCTATGGAAACATCAATGGCGTCATCTTTATCTGATGCTACCAAGTTGATCGCAGTCAACGCTCTGCTGTGAAACAAGATTAAACGAGCAACACCTTCACCAGACAGAAACAGAAGCTCAGAGCCAAGTATCTATCTATAATTCCAGCAATCTCTGTGTGTGTGTCTGTCTGTCTGTCTGCGACCGCCGTTTCTCGATGACCGCCGGTCTGATCTCATTGAAACTTGCCAGGAATATTGCCGGGGACCCGCGGATGTGCCTTTTCGAGGTTTGATATCGATCGGACGAGCGGTTCCCAAGTTACGGCCATTTATCTGTCGACCAATGACAAGACATGGTGCTATGACATCACAAATGATGTCACAATTAATGTTTATTTATTTATTCATATATATATATTTTTTTTGCACGATCGACGGTCCGATCTGATTGAAACTTGCCAGGAATATTGCCGGGGCCCCGTGGATGTGCTTTTCAAGGTTTGATATTAATCGGACGAGCGGTTCCCAAGTTACGGCCATTTATCTGTCGACCAATGACAGGACACAGTGCTATGACATCAGGAATGACATCACAATTAATGTTTATTTATTTAATTATTTCTTTTTTACTATTTCTTTTGCACGATTGAAACTTGCCAGGAATATTGCTGGGGACCCGCGGATGTGCCTTTTTGAGGTTTGAGAGAGAGAGGCTGCACATACTGGCACTCACCTATGGGCACACACCTACGGGCCCGTACTAGTATCCAACAATTTGGATAACAGGGTTTGTCGAGAGTATAGCTTTCCTCCATGATCCTTGTACATATTGTAGACTTCTAATGAATTCCAGATGCGCAACATGTCTTTTTTCATCGATAGGATGGTAGAACTGACAGCTGGCTCAATGTCCTGAGTTTCTCTGCCACTGTGTGCTGCTGCTGCTGCTGCAAGAGAACGGGGTGCCATGAAGGACTTTCTGCAGTCATCGTGATATCTCGCATCAGCAGCATGAAGATCGCTGATTGCGCCCATTAATCGTATCTTGACCTGGCGTCCTTCTTCATCCTGGCGGGAATCGATACCATCTAGAATAGTTTGTTTGAAAGTTGTCCGATCAACACAATCTGCAGTCCTACAAAGGAGAACTCGACGTCAAAGATTAGGATTCTTCATATCAAAGCCCATAATGCACTTTTCTCCGCAAAAAATGCAATGTTCTTTAAAGTCAAATACTGTCGTCTTTGAACGGCGGCTTCTTTTGCTTGTTGAAGCATCTTCCAAACAGATATTACTCATTCGTTTCAAGTATCTTTCTATGTGTGAGCGTGATGTGTACGTTGACACACAGTCTCTATGGCATTTGAGCTCGATAGATTCGTCTGCCTGTAATCTCTGTTCAAGCTCTTCATGTATACCATCGTGTCTTGCTTTGCTTGACCAGATGATACTTCAAACTCTGTCTGGACCAACTTTTACCAGAGGTTTTCCAGCTTTAGTTGCATCGCAGGGACTGAAGAAACAGTCTCCCACGGTGATGGAGCCTCAACCTGTAACAATAGAGGTAATTATAAATATCAGTAAACATTTAATTACCTTGTTCGTATTTTTAAAAAATTCTCAGGAAACAGGTTCCACCCTGTGTACTTTTAAAAATCAACAAGTGAAATCCTTCAATACAGCGCGTGTGGTGAAGCAAATGAGTACACTAATGTTAAAATATGCAATTTATGCTTTTTCAGTTGAAAAACAATTAAAAAGCGTACTTAATATTTGAAATGTAAAAATCTTGTTATTATTGTGATAAGTACCTTTATATATATATATATATATATATATATATATATATATATATATATATATATATATATATATATATATATATATATATATATATATATATATATATATATATATAACAGAAGGAATGAAATCGTTCGATACAGCGTGGCAGGAGGCCACAAAAGAATGATAGCATAAGAAGAACTTAGCTTTCAGCATTCAGCGATCGGCGCGAAATGCGAGGGTGGGCGGAAATGACGTCTTTCGGCGCAAAATGCGATGGTGGGTGGAAATGACGTCTTTCGTTCGTTCCTACATGAGAGGGGTGCGTTTCTTGGTTTTTTCCCATCAAGCAATAAATTAAATGGTTTTCACATATATAACACATTAGTTTCACAAATTTCCATTGAAATACTCGGGTATTTCCGTCAATTCTCACTATTTCTGTCTAGGTTACGCACTGCATCTACCGGACGGCCGTCATTGGCTGTCTTGAGGCACGTGGGGGGGGGGGGGGAACAGGGGACACCGGAGACGTGGTAGACGTGATGGACACTGGGGACATTTCAAACACGGTGCAATTGTATACAGCGCACGTGCTGTAATAAAATACACAGTTGCTTTCAAAAAGATCATCTTAAAAAAATAAAAAAACTTGCTTGCAAATAATATCAATCATTCTACTGTATCAAAAGACATTACTCTTACTTAAAACTCAGTTCTCCATGTTTCTTTCATTACATTACAAGCCTCAACTTACTTGATTAGAAACAGTTCATGCTGTTGATCTTCTGAGGTCAGTCACTTCTTCACAACTGTACTGGGGATAAACGGCTCTGCGCAAATTAGTTTCAAACAGTTTTGTTGTTGTTGTACAACTGTACTGCAAAAACGCCGATCGGCGCGAACAAATTCAGGGGGAAGGGTTATGCTAATTTGCATATTAATGCGTGACATTTCAATGTTATCAAATTGTAAGTGGGTTTATCATGACTGGTGGCCGTAAAAACATGGGTTTGGACACCTCAGCCAGGCTGTTTGGATGCTTACTTATGGAGATATTAAGAAAAATAGTAATTTTGACAAAGGCCACCACTAATTTGCATATCAATGGGTTTCTACAAAAATGCTCAAGGGTGCCAGAGTGGCATCAATTGGAATATTCATTCAGATGGTCTGGTGATCACAAAAATGCAGAAAAACATTGTGCGGACCCCAATGCACGCTTTTCTGGCCAACACGGACTATTGTGGTCGAAGGAGGAACCAAGTTATGTTCAAGAAAAGTTCACATGAAGGGGTGCCCGATATATATCGGTTAAAACCTGTCAGTATGTAAAGTTATTTGTTCCTTGAAAACGAAAACACATAAGATAATGTGCATGTGTGTTATCAATTTGTTAAAAGAATGGCGTCCCTTTATATGAACTTTTCTCGAGCATCATTTGGTTCCACCTAAGAACACAAGGGCAGTACAGCACGCACACGAGATTTTTTGAATGCGCCTTATTTTCTACTGTCTGGCATTTTCCATAAGCCATGGAATGTCCCTTCTTTTCTATTGTTTGGCATTTTCACAAGCCATGGATTGTCCCTTCTTTGCTATAGCTTGCCATATGGCACCTCCTATATAAAGTGGACTTTACTATGCTCCTGGCACTTTTCCCAAGAATCCTCTTCAAATTTAAAGTCAATCGGATGAAAATTGACAATTTTAGAAATTTGACCTATGTTGACCTCAAAAATAATTGGTAGTTTAATTCAATGACCAAATGTGCAAATCCTCTTCATATTTAAAGTCAATCAGATGAAAATTGACTTTAGAAATTCAGTCTATGCTCACCCTTTGGCCTATATTGACCTCAAAAATAGTTGGTGTTTGACTTTAGTGACATGATATGAAATCCTGTTCAAATTTCAAGTCAATTGGATGAAAATTGAGGATTTCAGAAATTTGGCCTATGTTGACCTTTCAGCTTATGTTGACCTCAAAAATAATTGGTGGTTGAATTCAGTGAGGTGAGATGAAAATTGTTCAAATTTCAAGTCATTCGGATGAAAATTGACAATTTTAGAAATTCGGCAAATGTTTACCTTTTGGTCCATATTGACCTCATAAATAATTGCTGGTTGAATTCAATGATCTGATAAGAAAATCCTGTTAAAATTTAAAGTCAATCAGATGAAAATTGAGGATTTTAGAAAATTGGTCTATATTGACCTTTGGCCTATGTTGACCTCAAAAAAGTGACCACTATATCACATGGTCATGTAACATATGGCAAAGTTTCAATTTCCTCCGCTGAACAGTTTTCAATGTACATTCTTAACAAAATGTGAACACGTACGACATACTTGTATATACAACACTACCAATTGCATAACCCTGCTTTTCGCTTCGCGAGCGCAGGGTAATGAGTACATACAAATGTAGACCATTTATTTGATGCACAAATAAATTGATCTGCCAATGGAAATCCATAAATTATAGATAGTGCTGCCCTCCGGTGGAAGCCAAGCAGAATTGCTTGAGGTTTCTGAGTTATTTGTGGATGATGTGTGGATAGTTCAAAATGAGCAAAAAATAGCAAAAACTATAGCATTGAGGTGGAATTTGTTTTGAAAGCCATTAATTACACGTGTTGATGAAGATGAGGAACAAGACTGAGCCCAAGACACTGCCTTGGGCCACTCCAGCCTTGACAGGGAGATGAGATGAGAGTGACACGCTGATTACAAGAGTGGAGGAAGTCAGTCATTCATGAAAAATGGCCTTTAATGCCATAAGCATAGTGTTTGGACATCAAGGTGGGGGTACCAGACTCTCAAATGTTCGAGATATGTGAAGAGAAACAGCCCTGATCTCATGTCTGAAGATTGAGGGTTTCCATCCATTGTTTGGAGAGAAGGAGCAGCATGTCCGAAGTACCAAATGACCTGGTCTGAAACCGAAATGAAATCGTTTGGTTAGAGAAGAGGAAGGATTTGATGTTAACTAAATGATAATTCCATGACCTTGCTTATAATTGTAAGCAAGTTAATAGGCTTGTAGTAAAGTGGATCTATGGGTGAAACTGCAAAACTTTTGAAAAAAAGGAAAGGAGCAAAATGACTCCATAATATGGGAGTCCAGGGGTATGCCCCCCCAAACCCCTCCCAGAAAAATTGATGTCAAAATATTCATTTTGGGGGCGATCCTATCCAAATTGTAAAATGATGCAAATTTAGAAGAAAAAAAAAATTATGCAAATGAAAGTTCAATATATTTGGCAATATTTGCCTAATTTCTTCCATTCATCAAAAATGAAGAAGAGCCTTTCTAACCCACAGTGTTTAATTTGAAAGGGTAATAAAGTGTAATTCTGGAGGGTTCTAAAAGGGTCGTTGTAAAGGGGAGTTCGAAAGGGTAACTCCAAAGGGAAATTCTAAACGGTTCTAAAGTATAATTCTTAAGGGTTCCAAAGGGTTTTTGTGGAGTTCTACAGGGAGCTTTCTGATGTGAAATGTGATACACTGAAATGATTGTCATGACCTCCTGAGTTGATTAGGCTAATTAACTACAAATAACCTGAAAGAATTCCCATGTTTTAAACGCATGTTAAGGCCAAAAAAAAAATGTTGCATTGGCGTAACGGGTCACTGAAAAATAGGGTAGGTCGGTCGGGATCTTTTTTTTTTTTTTTTTTTTTTCCTAATAAATCCCTCCCAAAATCTCCCCCGGCTCGAGTACCACCCTTTTTGTCGGCAGGTTCTGTCCGAAACACTTCCGGGTTTTTGCGATCGCGATCGCAATCAACAAGATACTTGAAAACGATAGCAAAACAACAAAAATAGCAATAAAATAGGGTCGGCAAAATTTTTCGATAGCAAAAAAACAAAAAAAAACGTAGGGTCGGCGGAATTTTTAGGGTCGGGCGGGTTACGCCAATGCAACATTTTTTTTTTTTTGGCCTAAGGTGTATAGAACAGCTTAATAGGTCCTTCCATGGCATGGCATTGTAATTACAAAATATATGAGATGGTATTCATGGAATACTTACCCCACGCATTCTTGAGAACTTGGTGCGAGGCAACTCTTCTGGTGGCAAACTGATAATTATAGAAAATGAAATCCAAATCAAATGGAAGACCAAATAAAATAGGTCCTGCATTGGAGTCATCAGAAAGATCCTGAACAAGCAAAAAGCAGAGATCAAGTCATCAAGAGGAACCTAGATAGGAGTCAGGTTTCATCTGCTACTCCTCTACCCTCAAACCCATCCAGGCACAGCCATGTGAGCCTTATTCAAAACAAACAAAAAACGAACGCAGATACAAAATATTAAATAATTCTGGCTGCCAGACCATGTGTCCAATCAGGTTGAAATTTAAAACATATTCCACATCACGACCAGATCATAATTTTGAAATTTCACATCACTTGATGCAGAAAATCGAGAGAATTTTTAAAAATATTTTTCTTCAATCCAATATGGCTAATGTGGAAGAAAAAAATAATTATATTCACTTGTTGCTTTTAATTGAACACAGAATAAAATAGGGTTTCACTTTTGTACTGGAGTCAAATTGACTGTCAGTAAAATTTCCTTTTCCCCAACAGTCTTTTGATCTCCATAGAGATATAATGAATATACAAGTAAAGTAGAATTGTATCTTACTAATTCTTATGTGCTTTTATCTCACCGAAATACATATTACCAAGACTAGTATCTCCAATGTTTAAATGGAATTGCCCAGTTACTGAAGAGAAGAACGCCTTGCTGGCACCTCATTGTCTAGCAGAAATTAAATATAAACTAGAGCAAACATCTTGCTGCTGTCTAACTTAGGAAAATAAAATAATTATATTGGTTTTTGATGGCAAAGGCCTTGCTCGCTGCATGATCCCTCTCTCTGCCTTTCCTCCCCAAACTTATCATCCTTTCGTCAAGGCTGACCTGGTTGTTGACACTGCAAACTTTTGCCATGAGTGTGTTATTCTTTCCCTCCCATCCAAAGTGGTCATGTGTTGCAGTTATGAGTTATTTTGCCTTCTGCCTAACAGCCCTTCCCATAGTTGAATTGCCAAATGTCTCACCCTCCAGTGTTTTGGCTGTCAAAATATTATCAAGAGCATTGCTGTGTGCATTTTGACGAGGAGGATCGTTTCTTCCACACTGCCAAACCATGTGACCTATCAATTATTCATGAACACCATGTGACCTAACAATTATTATTCATGGGAAGGCAAATACAACTGAAGGCAATCTCAGTTCCTTCCACAAAGCTCGAACAAGTGTGTGTCTACCCTCAGGAGAGCCAGAAAACAACATCTTTCTAAGCTCAAGTCTGAACTCTCAAACCTCTCTCCGTCCTCCAAATCCTGGTGGCATCTAATCAAATCTGTTTCTGGTGTATGTTACACCTCCATCCCCTCCCTTACCTCAAATGGCCGCACTGCTGATACCGCATGTTAAAAGGCTAAATGCCTAAACTTGGTGTTTGCTTCTAAATATTGTGTCCCAAACCAATCACTTTCTGTACCCACCTAACCCAGTTGCATCCAGCTATTCCTGGACTCTGTGTCCTTTTCTCCCAACAAGGTGGAGATTTTACTGTCAAACCTTGACCCTGATTCTGCAACCGATCCAGACGGCATCAGCCCACGTGTCCTAAAAACCTGCTCTGCTGCTCTTGCTCACCTCTCTCTGTTCTGTTCACCCTTTCACTGTTCTATTTATCCTCATTTGCTCAAGGTCATCTGCCATCTGCTTGGAAATCAGCAAATATTACCGCTCTGCATAAAAAGACGCAAAAAATGATCCTTGCAACTCGAGACCAATCAGCCATCTCTCATCAGCAAGGTTATGGAATTAATCATAGCGTCAGACAATAAATTCTTCCTCTTCCCCAATGGCCTGATTTCCAATCATCGATTGGGATTCACACCAGGTCACTCTACCCTGGACATGCTGCTTCTGCTTTCCCAACAATGGATGGACATCGTCAATGCCAGAAATGAGATCAGAGCAATCTCCCGAGACATATCGTGTGCTTTCGATACGGTCTGGCACCCTGCCCTGCTCACCAAACTCTCTATGGTATCCAAAGACATCTCCACTTATGGCTTGCAGACTGCCTCTCCTGTCACAGCCAACGAGTGGTCCTAAATGGAGTTCTGTCATCCCCTCTTCCTGTCTTGGCTGAAGTTCCTCAAGGCAGTGTTCTGAACCCTGTTCTTTTTCTGGTTTTAATCAATGATCTTTCTGACTCTGGAAAATCCTTTTTATCTCTTTGATGATGACTCTACCCTCTGCCGTACCATGTCATCCCTCAGATGGGCAAGCACCAGCCGTACCATCTATCACTCTCTGCAGATCAGGATAAAATCACAAGTTGGTCCAACACTTGGAACATATCTTTCAATCCTGACAAATCTCACACTCTCAGTATGTCTCTCCAAAATGACCATCTGGAACCCACTCATCACCATATACTTTCTGAACAATCCTCTTGAAGAAGTCTTTTCATTCAAGTTTTGGGTCTCCCCTTCTGCCATGAGCTGTCCAGGGAAAGCCACATTTCCAAGCTGGCCACCAAAGCCAGTCGCCGACCAGGCATCCTCCCTCATGTAAAGTCCTTCAATGGCACATCTGAGTTCCTGATCACATGCAAAGCTTTTATCTGCAGCATGATTGAGTACTGCTCTCCCCTATGGGCTGGTGCTCCCGCCTCTCACCTTTCTTGGCTCCACACTGTGGAAACCAAGACATTTAGGATCATTGGTATCTCCCGCGATGAGGCTGAGTCTTTGGATCTCTCACTCTCTCACCACAGGCAGGTCGGTGGTCTTTTTGTTTTCTTCCATCTCCTCTCTGGCCTCACCCCCCTGCTCTGTCTGCGATATGTCCCCCCCCCCCCGCCTCCATATTTTTGCAGGGCACTCAAAATCCACCTGCAACCCCCTTCTTGCAAAACTATGAAAATCAAGAATCCTGCTCACCTTCAATCTTTCATTCCTCTATTTTCCTGCCTTTGAAGCAAATTCCCATTCTCTTCAATCCCACTCTTCCCTCCAGGTCTTCAAAACAGCTATTCACCACCATCTCTTATCTACCCCCATCCAAAACCACGATCTTTTCTCCTCCATTAATCCACGCCAAACCCACCTCCTTCAAATTCTCTGCTTTCCTTACTGAAAGTCCCTGTAATGTCCATCTTGTTTATCCCATGTTCCCCACCCCATCCCTCACCCTTCCACATATCTCCTAATGTCTCTGTTCCCCTCTGTTTTGTGCTTCCTTCTCCCGCCCCTCTTGTCTCTGTTCCCCTCTGTTTTGTGCTTCCTTCTCCCGCCCCTCGTCTCCTGTTCCTCTTATTGTACGATCTGTGTGTTAGCTCTTACACGAGCCTCGACATTGTATACAAAAATAAGGAAATAAAAAGGACCCCTGGTATCCCCAAGTTTTTGGTAACTTGTGTGTGAAGTTTCTCCTTGATCTGTCAAGCCATTCTGGAGAAGATTTTCTAATGGTTTTAGGGTAAATCCAAAATGGTTGCCAAACCATGTGACCTATGAGACCATAGCTGGGGAACTTTTTGCTCCTCATGGATAGGCGGGCAGACCTGTAAAGTTTCTATTTGATATGTTCAGCCATTCGGAGAAGATTTTTTAAGAAATGAAATCCGAGAAATGGCTGAGGACATGTTCGATACCGGGTTTATTATTATTTTTTTTTACAACTAAAATGGCCGCCAGTCTCCCAGTCAGCAATCTTTGATCAGATCGCAAAACAAAGTGAGGTGAACGTGTATGCCATCATGTACTGTGCTTATTCCATGTTTGAATAAAATCGGACCATGCATGTCTGAGAAATGGTTGGGGACGTGTTCAAACATCGTTGTTTTTTTTGTTTACATCTAAAATGGCGGCCTGTCCGCCATCTTGGATCTGATCTCGAAGAAAAAAAACAACGCGCATATATAAGCCATCATTTTTTTTTAAATCTGTGTGCCAAGTTTGAACAACTTCGGTGAAGGCATGTCCGAGAAATGGTTGCGGACGTGTTCAATACGTTGTTTTTTTTTTACAACTAAAATGGCCGCCACTCTACCAGTTGGCCATCTTTGATCAGATCGCAAAATAAAATGAGGTGCACATGTATGCCATTATGTACTGTGCTTTTGCCAAGTTTGAACAAAATTGACCATGCATGTCTGATAAATGATTGGGGATCCATTTAAGTAACAAAATGGCCACCAGTTGGCCATCTTGGACCCAATCTCGAAAAAAAAATGACATGCTTATGGAAGCCATCATTCATTATCTGTGTGCCAAGTTTGAACATCGGTAAATGCATGTCCAAGAAATGGTTGAGGACATGTTCAACATCAGTTTTTTTTAACTAAAATGGCCGCCAGTTGGCCATCTTTGTTTGCATTGCGAAACAATAACATGTGCATATGTATACCATCATGTGTTGTCTTTCTGCCAAGTGCGAATAAAAAATATACATGTCTGAGATATGGTTGCGGACGCACTCATGGACACAAAATTTGAGACCAAATTCATAAGCCCTCGTTTCGGACAAAGTCCAATGGAGGCTACAAATCACACTTATTCCCCATGGGGACTTGACAGGTGCCAAGTTAATGGTTTTTCCCATGGAGCAGATACAGAGGTTCAACTTTTCTCCTTTTTTTCAACATGGCTGCCACCCGTGACCTATGACGTCATAATTATCATGAAAACATTCTACATGAGTAGTCGCTCCTATGCTGAAAATTGTGTTAATTCGACAAGCGGTTCCAGAGAAAAGGGAATAACAAAATGCAGGTACGCACATACAGGACCAATCGCTTAACCCCACTTTTTGCTTTGAGAGCACTTGCTTATAACAAAAACAATGATAACATTGTAACAAAGCATATATTAATTAATACTAATAAAATCAACAACAACAATCGTATAATGTGGCAATAATAATAACAAATGTATAAGTATAATCCAGGCCCTAGCCCAAGCTCATTTGGGCGGGGTGAAAAGGCAAGCTAATCCTCAAGCAGTACAGCATGCAGATCGCTCTGAAATGAAGAAGTCCCACATTGAACCATTGTTTCAAAAAACATTGAACCAATAGACATACTTGTATGTTACAAGGCCGTGAAGATCAATGTAAATTTCGTCTAATGGATCAACCGGCCCACGAGTCTCCCATTAATGGAGAAAGTGTGCGTATGTGTGTGGCATTTTTTGGTGGAGTTTGACTGGAGCTTTCTGATGTCGAGTGGGACACACCAAAATGATCGCAATGACCTGCTGAGTTGATTTGGCTAATTAACTACAAAAAATGTGGATCAAAACTTCAATGTATTGAACGCATGCTATGTTAAGGTGGATGGAGCAGCGTAAGTGTTACGAATCTGGCAGCCATGAGCACACAACAGCCAGAGTCCTTATAGATCAGTTAAATCGGTAAGTATGTGTTTCTAGGTAGGGTCCCGTCCTATGTTTAATGGGTGATTAAATGTTTGTGAGCTGCGGAGTTATTTTGATAGTCAGGGTTTGCTTTTACATTTTTACATCACTTACAACAACACCTTCGTCTCGCTCCATCCTGATGCCATAACGCTCGCGGTGGGTGGAGTTCAAGAAGGACTTGGCGTCTCTCTCGAACAATCAGAGAGATGTGAGTGAGTTTGCCGTCGGTCGGCCAATGAGAGCCAACGCAGGACAATATTACTCCTCTTCCTGTTTGAGGGGCATTCCGCCGTGACGCCCACCACGCCCCCCCCCCCGGTCCAATCAGCGGACTTGGCGCCCCTATTGGCCAATCACGGGGGCGACGAGCGCATTTGCGCGCCAAAAACCGTTCAGTGAGGGAGAGCGGGTCAGAGGGGGCGGCTCCTCCCCTCTGGAGAAGGAGTGGATAATTGTTCGGCGCGATCCGACTGGTTGGGAGTTGGTTTTGGTCTGCCCGATCATCCTGGATCGCCTGGCCTTGCCTGCTGGCGTTCGCTGCCTTGTAGGCTAGTGGCCAAATGAGGTTTTGGGTGGCATACCCCTACCCAAGGTAGAACAAGTCACAACCTATTTTTTCTTGAAGAGGGATGTTTTGGGGAGTTAGAAAATCATGGTTGTGAACCTGAGATCATTGCACAACATTTTGAAAATCACGTTTACATTTGAACCACTGCAGACTGCAAAAATGGATTTAATCGCCACAGATTTTGGCTCATATTGGCTCATATATTTGTTAATACTGGTGCTACAAACACAAATTTGGTACCAAAATGTGCGGAATGATGACATGTATATCTGTAAAAACCATTTGTGATGTAACAAAGGCTTTTGTGTGACCTACAGGCAAAAATAGTGGATTTTCTAAAACTACTGATATATACTTATCTTTAATTATTTCATTTCAGATGCTTGTGCTGACAATTGATCTGCAATTATGGATCTGAAACCACCTGTTGTGAAGCGTCATAAAATTGACACTGACCACTGCATCATATGCTTTAAACCCCTCAACCCTAAAAAGCAAGAAGTTGTAAAGAACCCAACATTTAATGGTTTGAGTGCAATCATCAAAGCAAGTCAAATCAGAAAAGATTATGTTTACGAAAGTATCTGGCCTTTGCAACAAGACATATTGAGTCTTGATTTGAAAGTATCATTCCACAAATCGTGTCGGGCCAAGTATACCAGCAAGTCAAATATCTCCACATCCAACCCCAGTGAGAGTGACCAGCAACCATGCACGTCTGCGGCAACAGAACACACAAGAATCAGCAGAAATGAAACAGCTGGGTTTGACATCAGGACTAACTGCTTCATTTGTGGAAAATCCAACACATCCAGAAACAAGCTTACACCGGTATCTACAGGAACTGGACAGTCCACCAGAGAAAAAGTTCTGGCAGCAGCTGACAAAAGACAAGACCATCAAATACACATGCGCATGCTTGCCTTTCCAGATTTGTTCGCCTATGATGCCAAGTACCACAGGTTATGCTATTCACACTATATTTCAGAAAGGAACATCACTGTTGCAATTCATAAATCAGGAGAGGAAACAATGGGCACATTACATGATGAAGCTTTTGATGAACTGAAATGTTATCTGGAACAAACTGTGTTCTCCAAAACTAAGACAGTGACAACCCTCGTTCATCTGAAAGATGAATATGTTGGATATTTGGTTTCACTGGGCACCACGAATGCAGAAGATTCAGTCACTGCTTGCTAGTAACCAAGGTGTGACATCAGTTACATTGGTTTTTGACAGGTATGATGTACCACTCTCTATCAAGCAGCTGGAAAGAGAACGTCGCACTGGTGGAGAGTCAACACCCAGATATGTCATCGATGGACAACACACAGTTCCAAACTACAGGAAGTTCCTGAAGAACACCACAAACAAATCAGCGCTTGCCGATTTCCTCTGCAGTTACTTGACAGTAGCCGCCCAATTGCAGCTTGAGGAAAACCAATCTGTCACACTGGCAGGAGGCTTTAACGATGGCCTGCTAGTTAAAGTTGTGAATCATAGAGGCATCCGGGAACAACCTGAATTGTTCAGCACACGTGAGGAGGCTGACATACGGCTCCTGCGACATGCTATCCATCTCGCCAGAGCACACTCAAGGGTCATTGTACGATGTGATGACACTCACGTGTTGGTCCTACTCATCTATTACTGTGGGAATGGCATGTTTGGGGACAACAAAGTGTACATGAATGCAGGTCACTGTACAAAAACAACGAATCGTCAGAGATTCATTCCTGTCAACAGAATAACGGACGACATCAGTCAGGATACGTCAAGTTGCTTGCCAGCATCACATGCTATAAGTGGCTGTGACACAACCTCCTCGCTGTTCAAAGTCGGAAAACGCAGTGCATATTCAAAACTCAAACAAAACATTGCACACTTGGCACCACTGTCACGGTTAGGCCAAACCAGAGATACAACCAATGTCGTCAGCACTGCCACAAAATATGCTCTGTCGTTATATGGTTCAAAGTCAAGTCACACACTCGACCAACTTCGTTATGTTTATAACTGCACAAGTGACAAACCAGCATCTCTCTTCCCACCAACAGACGATGCTTCGAACAACATCTGAAGCGAGCAAATTACCAGGTGGTGATATGGACCCACAGCCATGTAGCGAAGCCTGTACTTTGGAACCCCGATGGTAATGGATGGCAGGTCAGAGACAACAAACTTGAGCCTGTCATGTTCCAAAAGGATGCAGCCCCAAGGGAGGTTCGAGATCTCATGCATCCCTATTGCACCGACGATGACTTAGGCAGAGCAGAACATGTCATTGTATCTCTGCAGGACTGACCTGCACTGAATTCTGCTTGTGTAGTGCAGACGATTGTCCAAATGTTGATGATTCTGTTGTCTTTGATGACAGCACTTATGAAGAGCAGGACTGAACTTTTAAATGTATTACTTCATGTAATAGATGTACATAAGTTACAGTGCATGTTATGAATTCATTATCGTCATGTGTGAAATAGCTTATATCAACATGATGTCTATAAAAGTCACTTTCACAATTGTGTCAGAATCTTAAGTCAATTCTTCATGTTGCATATCTGCTTCGGGATTTCTAATCGGTCAGCATTAGTGGGGCGACATATGATTTCAGTTATAACTGTATCATTTCAGAGACAATTATATCATTAGATATATTTTTCAAAGGGTAAATAAACTTGGATTATGTTGATGTAACAAGTATGACTGCAAGTCCAATATTTTAAGTAATTAATGTTTTTGTTGATATTTATTGGTAAACCCAAAGCTGATTTGTTGAGTAAAATTCCACTATTTTTGCCTGTAGGTCACTCAAAAGCCTTTGTTACATCACAAATGGTTTTTACAGATATATATATATATATATATATATATATATATATATATATATATATATATATATGTCATCATTCTGCACATTTTGGTACCAAATTTGTGTTTGTAGCACCAGTATTAACAAATATATGAGCCAATATGAGCCAAAATCTGTGGCAATTAAATCCATTTTTGCAGTCTGCAGTGGTACATATGTAAACGTGATTTTCAAAATGTTGTGCAATGATCTCAGGTTCACAACCATGATTTTATAACTCCCCAAACATCCCTCTTCAAGAAAAAATAGGTTGTGACTTGTTCTACCGTGGGTAGGGGTTTCTCACATTTTTAGGCCCCTTTTTTAATTTGGCCACTAGCCTATTTTTCACCCTCACGCTGGTTGGCGTCCACTCTTCATCCTCCGTCCCTGGTACTTGGAGTGGCATCATGGTTGCGGGTTCGAGTCTGGCCGGTCCAGGACGTCGAAGACCACATGAGGTGGACAGGTCCAAGATAGCTCTGGTTTCCAGCTCATCTTCCCTCGAGCTGGAAACCTTCAATAAAGACCCGACAGGGTCCATTTCTTTGGGTGTGTGTCTGAGTGTGGGCCCGTGTCTAAGTCGAATCGTTAAGTGCTTGCGTTATTGTACATTGGAATATATTCGGTTGTAATCTGCTCTTTGTCTCCCTTCCGGGTTTTTGCCCATTATTGTAAATAAATCCCCTCTTGTTGAATGTCCCAGCTCATCCTTGTCCTTTCTATAATTGGTTTGCCGCGCTGCAAACTGGAATTAGGTCTCATTGCTGCCGTAATCGTGTAATCGGCCCGGCAGGATTCTGGTACTCTCCGCTCGGGGTACGACTCGGATCCGGCTCGGTAACGGCCCGGATCGCGCAGATCCTGCCGAGGGTGAATTTCCCCGGTAGTTTGAACGACGTGGGTATTTAGATATATTGAAATTGGCAATTAACCCTATCCCACGTGGTCGACCTATTGGCGATCTTCGGTCCGATAAGGGACCCGTGACCTTTCGAGTTTATCTGAAAGGTGCGACCTAAATTCCGGGTGTTCGGTGGAGCCGACTCTACTGCTCCATCTAGCGGTCGTGCTCGCTACGGAAACTCGGCCCCACAACAATAGGTCCTTCCCTGGCATTCCAATTACCAAATAAATAATAAAAACAATAACATTGTAACAAAGTATTTATTAAATAATACTAACAATATTAACAGCAATAATAATTGTAATATCATTTGCAATAATAATAACGAATGCATAGTACCCACCCTCGTTCAAACATATCTGGGCTTGGTTTAAAGGCAAGCTAATGCTCAAGTAGAATGGCAGGCAGGTCTGCTGCAATGCCATTAAGATCAAAGAAAATCTAGTCCAATTGACCAATGGGCCCACTTGTGTCTCCAAAACTGGGACCAAGGAGTCAAGTTTCTTAATTCCCACAATGTAGTCCGTGGGCTTATGTAACATTTTCTGGATTTGTCATTTTTTGGGGTAGATTCATGGCACCCATGTCTAAACACATCTAGAAACTTCACTGGTTTAGAAAAAAAAAAGGTGCCAGTTTTCCATTAACATTTAGGGCCTCTATTTTTAATTTCAAAATGACCATCACCGAAAATCTTCTTTTAAAAATAATATTGCACATTAACCATAACTATTCATTCAAATGTCATACAATATTTATTGTATTTTATCTAAACTCATATAAAGGGGACAAAGATTCATTAGAAGCAAACTAAGAGCACTAGAAATACTCTAAATATTGGACAAAATTCAAGATGGCCACCTGATTTCGGGGGTTTTCTATGTAAAACGCCATTACTTTTGAACCAATAGATATAAGATGTTTTTGGTGTCTAATCATATGTTTTGGCACAGGAGGATTCCAATAATAACAACATATTTATGATTGGAACACTCTTTGCCAATCCTCCAAAACATTTAACAGAAATAATATAGAGCATGTAATTCCATATAAATTTATTTGGGCGGTTATACAATTAGAAGATGGATAAGTTTTTTTCAAAGGTCTTAAAATGCTACATGTATGAATCAGGAGTGTCAATGTTACTGATTAAACATTTATAATTGTCATTGCTTCAATCATCTTCGAGATCTTCGCCAATCCTTGGTGGTGTTATGTTCGTACAGCTGTCGCCTTCCCCACCACATTTGCAAAGTTCGGTACAGACCACACTGTTTCCTCTGCATGAACACCTTCTTGAACACTGATTTCTCACAGTTATACCTGACGAGCTGCAACACTGAGACTGGAGCTGGTGCAACCTGAGAAAGAACAATCAGTAGCTTTTTGTCTTGGTTTCACCACCCCA
The DNA here is from genome assembly GCF_056783735.1 of Eptatretus burgeri. Lineage (NCBI taxonomy): Eukaryota > Metazoa > Chordata > Myxini > Myxiniformes > Myxinidae > Eptatretus > Eptatretus burgeri. The sequence continues at coordinate 72,624,996 of NC_140966.1, forward strand.
AGGTCAAAGGGTCAAGAAAAGTTGGGTTCAATACCATATCCTGGCGCCAGATATTACACTGGACATGGGCACGGCGTATATGTTCAATCCATGCTCCCTGAGTCGGTGGCAGTTTGTCAACTCCTTGTTTATCTGTGAGTTGCTTGAACAAAAACCATCTCAGCATCTTTGCTTTCCCAAAGTGGACTCCAATTGGAGAGAAAAGAGAGCAAAGAAACTCTTCACAACCATGAAGAACTTCTTCAGATGGCTCATCCCCTTCGCCAAGGTCAGCTAGTGCTCTCAGAATGGTGGGGCTTGCCTTCAGAAAAGTTGTAAAGCACCCCTTCTTTCCCTTCCCTTGGATATGTCCTGTCGTATCACAGCCAGTGAGAGCATGCCAGTTGATCAAAGCTGCTGATTTCTCTGGGCCAAGCTTGTCATATATAGGCTGTAGGAAGACTTTCCGTCGTCTTTCGCTTGTGCCCATGATTAGTGCAGAATGGTTGCCAAGTAGTGGTGTTCTTCATAGAGCCAAAAGTAGCACATCAGTGTCTTGTGAATATATGTGGACATTCATTCCATTGCTCGCAACTTCAACAGCATGATAAATTATGAGTGTCCGGCTCTTCCTGTGTGCTGACACCGGTCATTGTTTCAACTTCCTAATTCGTCACGACCTCTTTCCGTGTTGCAGTCATAACCTTGACGGTACTATAGTGGATGAGCTGATGGGAAAGGTAGAGAGTTAGTGAATCCTTTGTGCTGCTGCTGGTGCGAAACATATTTTTGTCTTTGATGCCTGTTGAGTCTTGAACAATGTAGGATTTAGTTCCCTTCAGCTTGCCTTTCCTCATTTCAGTCTGCTCATTCAGTGATGCATTCTTGGTGTAATTATCAAATATAACTCGCACTTGACAATATCCACGAGCCTTTGAGTCAATGAGTGTGACAAAGGATGTTGTAAGTTCTTTGCAAGTCTTGAAATGTTTGACTGACATTAATTCCTGCACCACTCCAATTCCATCAACTACAACACATGTCTCAGATCCCTCTTCAAACTCGGCAGGTTGTGCAGAAGCTTGAGCTGTGTCATTGGCCACCAGATCTTCCAGAAGCTTTATCACTGTGCTCTTGACTGTAGTGGGATGCTTCCTTGATCTACAAGATTCCTGAAATTCAGCACTGAACTCGATCTCTGCAGAAATAAATTCCACTGTATTTTCTGCCTGATGTTCTCTGTTGCTGACTCTTTCTTTGGCTTGTATGTACTTGCGCCAGTTAATGGTATGGCAATTTTTGTGAAAGTTAATGTCCCTTGAAAGAAAGTCGCCATCAGTTATGATGTTTGCCAGGTTTACTTTCCATTGTTTATTCCCGCTAACATCAACTATGTTTTGGATTGATACTCCAATGTCGACACTTCGACAAGTAATAAGGCGTTCTGTCTTACCACCACAAATCTTCTCGTTTTGACAGAAGAAACAGTGTTCCTTTTGGAATGGAGGGTAACGAGATCTTGTTAGTGTGCTGGTAGATGCAGGAGTTGCTTGCTTTGGGTGTTAGATGTTTGTGATGCGGGAGGGCGACCACCGACTTTGCTGTATGACAATACACTTGATTCTTGAGATAAAACTGCTTTTTCATATCTAGCTTTGTCTCTCTCAATGTGTTGCTTTACCATGACATGACTTGTGCCACACTGCATGCTGGTTGTTCAGTTCTTTTCCAGATATGCCACTCAGTTGTTGATGCAAACGGACATACTCAGGGTTTTGATATTGAGCCCTCTTGCTTATACAGTCCAACAATGATTGGTACGATTCCAGTTCTGGTAGTCGCAGATGCTCCAGTTGATGAACACCTTTAATGTCAGTGAACTTGTCTCCTTGACACAACAAGCAGATTCGAAAATCAATGGAACGTTCAGTTGCACACTTCTTACATGATGGTTCTCCACAGGACGCCATGGTTAATCTGGAATCATAACCATATAATAAGTGAAATTAACAAGTTGCCATAAATTTCAATGCCTTAAGTATTTTATAGGATGGGATGTCCACTGTGCATTTTTGGTCTTCTGAAATAAAGCAGCAAGTTATTTGGTTCACAGTGGATATGCATCATATTGCAAGTAGAAAATATTTGTCAGATACCAGTAATAAGTGTCACATTCATACCAATATTTGACATTAACATCAAACCTGTTGATATCCATGCAAACAGAGTTCAGATGAACAGTTGTCTCAACTACAATGCATTTGGTACCCAAACTCTATTTGCACACACTTTGAATTATATGTTCAAAATAACGTTAAATACTGAAAAATCATACATATAGGGTAAAAACAGCAGCCATTTTGAAATTCAAAATGGAGGCCCTAAAAGCTAATAGAAAAACTGGCACCTTTTTTTTCTGAATCAGTGAAGTTTATAGATGTGTTTCAACACGGGTGCCAAGAATCTACCCAAAACTTTGCTTTTTTTTACATAAGCCCACAGACTAATGGGACGACACAGGGCAAACCTTTCTGCCAATACACATTCTTAAGCTTCATATTCTTTCCTGGATCCAGGTGCACCAACATTTAGTGTCATCCACCATCCATATTGAACAGACAGGAGTGAAAAGATAACCTCTGTCCACATTCGGTGGCAGAGCTAAAAATTGGTGGTCGTCCTTCATGAGAAGCCACATCCAAAATAAATTGGCACCCCACCCTAAAGTTGGGGTAATCTTGTATTCGGGCCAATATGGTAATTTGGAAATTTTAATGTAAAATGACCTTTAAGATATGAAGAAAACCTGGAATCTGAAGAAAACAGACATCATGTCGGTAATAGTTGGAGCAACTGGAGTGATGAAGAACCTTGCAAAGAAACTGAACAGGATATATCATATCAAATGAGCTACAATTGGTAAACGTCTGTGTTTGAATGAATATCATTGAAAGAGACCTTAGAACAATATGAGACAGAACACCTGGAAATGTCTCGAGCTGAAATAAAAAAAAAACCCAACTTGGTTCTTGAAACGTAATCCTAAAAAGAAAACAAGGTGGATACATTCGGGCCTGGGAGAGCCATGCTCATTCTGCCTTTTGACAACTGGTTTGAGATTACAATGAATGTGAGAATTTAGATGCAGGTCAAAGCTATATCAAAGCACCCTTGTCACAAGGCCAAAATACAGTCACACAATTAACACATGGAACATGACTTTTAAGCTCAAACCACATGGTTGTACAAGCTATCATTGTTGTTTCTGCTTGCAGAATGCAACTAGATAAAATTCAGTTTTTGGGGTGGCCCATTAGCCTTCCCATCCAAATCAAAGTTCAAATTCTGTGCACAGTGGTCAAATTGTCCATTGTCTAACCCTGTCCTTGTACTTCATGTAAAATACACATGCATAACATGCAGAGCAAAGACATAAATATAGGCGGAAGAAATATTAAGGTACGTCCAAGCAGTTTTGACTTTGGCGGTAGGTCATGGTCAACCAACTAATATTGCCCTTGCCACCCTTTTTCATGTGATTTGTTCTTTTATGAAAGCAATTAATACATCATCTGATTCGTCACGGTTTACAATGACATTCTAGAAGTTTACCAATACAAGTTAACATTTCTTTTGTAGCTTGCATTTACAAACAGAAATAGAGTTCATAGAACACATTACTCCATGTAGTGTTTAAGTATGTACAGTAAACCCTCAAACATTGGAGGGATATGTTCCTGGAAAATGCCACAATAGTTAAAACCATGATAGTGAAAACCAAGGGACAATGGGAAAAGGGGGAGATCAGTTCCTGGGCTTCGAGAAAATATCGAGGAAGATCGATGGCAGCCAGAAATAAACACATCAGAATTGAAATAAACATGTAAATAAATATAAGGCATGTTAACATTGAAATAAACTTATAAATAAAATTAATACGGTGTAAAATAAACAAAAACAAGAGTTTTGCCTTTTAAATTATTCCTAAACAGCGAGGTGGGGGAGGGTAAGAAAATTATGTACTCGTATTGTACTGTGCCGTAAATAGAAAACACAAGACTTAGCTTGGGATGATTATGATGCTTGAGGGGGAGGGGCTGGAGGTTAGAAAGACGTGGATGGAGAACTTGCGATAGCTGTTGGATCATCAGGAGCAGGATGAAGTCGCCTGCTGCATTGCCGCATAGAAGAAGGGTAAGACAATCCTTAGCCACCTTGACCTGGAGCAGATATTTCCTGTTTGGGCAGGAATGTATGAGATGGCATCCTCGTCCAAAATAATCCCATCTCTTTGGCGTTAAAAACCTGCTCCAGCATAAATACCTTCACCTCGATTAGTTCCATGAGCTGCGGTGGGTAGTTTTTCGCAGCATCATGGTCTGCCATGGTTGAACTGGAGCTTTTGGCCCCGTGCTTTATGGAAATGTTGGTATATCTGCAAAGATTTCTTCTTCTGTATCACTGATCCACTCAAAGGGGTAAATCTGCAATGGTTTCTCCTGTATCACCAGTCCACTCAGTTTAACACACAGTTGATTCATTGATCCCATAATGGGGGCAAACACGCCACAGTTTCACTTCTTGCCGATGTATCAAATGACTCAATTTTTTCGCACAATGTCATAACCTTTCTCTCCCTTTTAGCGCAATTAATTTTGTCCATTGTTTTACCTTTGGGCACCAATATTAACTATTGCATGGCTACGAGATCTTGTAGATCTAGTGTTAGTGGATTTCTCTATGTCATTTCCTGTTTGAAGAAGATTCATTATTAAACTTGGCTTCATTCCATATGCTGATCTGATTACTACAATTAACAGTGTGCAGGAAACAACAAAAGGCTCGTCATGGGAAGTAATAGTACACGCAGACGTAAACAATGACTCATCTCAGCTCAAAAGCCAAGATTGGCCGGAATGAAGTACCGCGACAACTAAATTGGAAAACAATTATGTTGCCACGATTGGTCAAAATCTGCGATATTTGAGGGTTTACTGTACAGTGTACTTTAATTTAAATAAAATAATAATTTAAAAGATAGTTTAAAAAACATTCCAGAAGTTTAGCGCAATTGAAGCAGTCTTATACTTATAACATGTCCGAGTACTGCAAAACTGGAGGTTTTCGGAAGTGACGAGAAGGCGATTTATGTTTTACAGTGTTAAAGTGAATAAATAAATTTAAATATAATGAAGATTGTAGAGGTCATATAAAAATACTAATTCTGGAATTTACTGCTGTTTTCACAGTGGTTTTTACGTCACCCTGTCTTACACATTGCATTAGCTTTTTGTGCTTGTTGTTTGTGTCCTGAAAAACAGTAAGTTTCCTGTTTAGAATGATTTTTTATTTAATTTAACTGCCAGGCAGGCAAAGAGTGGAAAAAAAAATCTCACTCCTCTCCGTGTATGTGCAATCGGGACAAATTCAGAGCCAAAGTACTGTAATACTACAGGTTTGCTTTCCAATTCATGTTCAAAATATAATATTCAATTAAAATCAAGTTTTTCTTGATCATCAACTGATGTTTGTAAATGGACGAATGGACATGAACCAATTGCTTAACCCCGCTTTTCGCTTCGCATGCATGGGGTAATAAGTCATACAACATGTTCATCATCTCAGATTCATGTTACATGTACATAATAATGAAATAAGAGATCAAAAGTGTAAGATAAAAACATTGAGAAAACTCACACAGCATAAAGTTTGAATATTTTAATTTCACTTTCTTCTCCAAACAGCAATCTGCAAACGAATGACAGTCGTGCATTTTCCCCTCCAAGTTGATGCTAAATATTCAAGATTCGGCATCTTTGAGGAGGATGAAACTTGTATGCAAAGCAGCACAAGTAATTTGAATAAAATGATCCGAGTCTGCACATAAGAACAAAGTTATAAATACTGTACTCAATAGGTTTCAAAGCATAATAAGAAATAGTTGTTTCAAAAGTTTTTGTTTGGCTGTACAAATAAACAAATGTGTCAAAGAAAAGGCAATTGCCACAGCAGACAGGGTCACAAGGCTATTAGTTTGGAAGAAGGGCAATGACATTAAAAAACAAACAAACAACAAAACAAACATATCGGCAAGGGTAGAATGAATGCAACAGCACTGCACAATCATTTCAAACAAAAATGGGATGCACCTTTTTCATTATTACATCAGACTATAATCTATTTACACTGAACAATTTTTCAAAAGTGAATCTATTTTGGATGTAGCGTTCTCGAATGGTTTGGTCACGAATATTGAAGTAACAATATAATACTGTACAAATTTTTTAAAAGAAATATTCACATACATCATCTGTAGAAAAAAAAAAGAAGTCTAATTGTCATACAAGTAGAAAGAAGATCATCAAGGCCACAGAAGCATTAGAGAGTAATGTCCCTAAGCAATGCAGAGCAGCAGTCATTTACAAACTGAAATATAAATAAAAAGAAATGAATAAGTCGGTATTTTTGTCAGCCAGTATCTTCACAGCAGAAACAATGGTTTCGTTCTCAGACACAAATTGGGCTGTGACATTTTCTTCACGCAGTCAGAGTTTCAATGCCGTAAGAGTTTTCAGAGTAAGACTTTCAATGGGATGAAAAATAACTCCAGCCTCCACAACTCTTGCTTTCTTTTTTGTCCGAATTTTCACAACGGCACACTTCCTAAAACATCGAGCAGCAAAAAATAATAATAATGATAATAATAAAAAAACGCATTCCTTGTAAGCTTTGTGTTGATGTACTTTTATACATTATCAAAAAACATCAATAAGTGCCAAATAATCGATAATAAAAAATGTCTATACGTGTGTGCGTCTCCTCCATAACTTCAAAACCATGAAACCTAGCGGCCTGGAACTTTGCATGCATGCTAAGGGAGTGCATGAGTGAACATTGGGTGTTTTGGTTAATTAAAACACCCCTTTTGAAGATAATTAACGGTAAAACCAGGAACAGGCTTACCTTGGTTAGTCTGTGTTCAGCTTGCTCACCTTGGGGTCTTAATGTTCCATTTTGTCTGCTCAGCTTAAAAATGCCTTGCCTTGGAACAGGTCAGTTTCCGTATGATAAAGCTCCATACCTACGAATCACTGTATACAATTGCTGATCACTGATCTTCATACTAATGACTCGTTTGATACATCACAATGCATATAAACGCCTGGAGATGCCAGTGTTTGTGCCATTTGTTTAATTTCCGCACATGCAATAAGCTCTAGAATCTCCTAAACTTTACCTAATTTCAAAATTTAATCTGCAGAATTGACCTTAGCAGCAATTCTGACTGCTAAAAAAAAGGGTTTATTTGTCCATCTCACACATTATTTGACACTTTGGTAGTTTCCAGGGGGTACAACCGATCACGAATCGCTTACCAAACCAGCTGTTTCTTATCAACCATTTTATTGCAGTGCTTGCTTGGGTGCTTAAGCCACTTGGTGAGCACCCCACATGGTTGGTTACGTGTGTATGGTGTGCGTGTTTCATGGGCGTGTGGACTGAACTTGCACGCGGGCCTGTGGTGCGTGGTGCCGTGGTGGAGGTTACGCATCCGTCTCGCGTATGGAGGTTACGCATCCGTCTCGTGCAGCATGTGCTTCCGCATGTGGATATGACAGTCCATGCACATGTGCAAGTGAAAGGATGAGTACATCGCCCGTACATCTATGGAGGAAAAGGGGGAGGGGGCGTTGGGTGGGGCTGCTGAGGACTGGCAGTTTAGTTTTGAATTGAAAACGGCTTCCCCAGAGTGAAGCATGTGCAAATTATATGTGGTGTGAGCTGACCAGAGGGGTGCAAAATTTGCTGCATGTGTGAGGATACATGCATACATGCATGCATGCAGACAGGACTTTGCCAGGTAGATAGCGTGGATTTTAATTGGATTCGCTATATATGCTAGATATCCCCTATTGTCGGGTTTTCCGTCTGTCTGTGTGTGTGTGTGTGTGTGTGTGTGTGTGTGTGTGTGTGTGTGTGTGTGTGTGTGTGTGTGTGTGTGTGTGTCTGCAACGCGAGGCTCCACAGCACAAACCAGCGAACCAATTTCGATTAAACTTTGCCAACGTGTGCAGTATTTGTTGGGAATATGGGCGTTTGAATTTCGTTGCCTCGCAACCGCCCGTTGCTGTGCAGCGGCCGAAAAACCGCGTACAGTATTTTCAATACTTGTCCTTCAGTTTCGAATGTAGAGAAGCGAGACTTTGGAATTAAACACTTCGAGATATTTAGAAAATTTTACTCAAGCCGCTTTTTGATTGAGGTTTTATTTTTCAAATGGTAGTCCTTCAAAAATCGGGTGTCTATTCACCGTAATTTTTTTATGAGGGGCTGAGGAAAGTGGGTGGAGCTCAGGGAAAGTGGACGTGGTTGATGAAAAGTGGGAGTGGCGTAGAAAGTGGGAGTGGCGTAGGAAAGTGGGCGTGGCTTATGGAAAGTGGGCTTGGCTTATGAAAAATATTGTGTGGCTCAGGAGGTGTGGTCAAACAAGAGCGTTGAGAGAAGTTTATCAGGTTTTCCGTGTGTGTGTGTGTGTGTGTGTGTGTGTGTGTGTGTGTGTGTGTGTGTGTGTGTGTGTGTGTGTGTGTGTGTCTGCAACGCGAGGCTCCACAGCACAAACCAGCAAACAGATAATTTATTTATTTACCGAAAACGATTTCCCAATCCACACACCACCTCCAATTATTTATTTATTTATTTACCGAAAACGATTCCATGACCCACACACCACCTTTAATTATTTATTTACCGAAAACGATTCCCCACCCACACAACACCTTTCATTATTTATTTATTTACCGAAAACGATTCCACAATCCACACACCACCTTTAATTATATATTTCTTTACCGAAAATGATTCCACCACCCACACACCACCTCCAATTATTTATTTATTTACCATTTCGGATTCTCCTCCCGACACACCACCTCCAATTATTTATTTATTTACCATTTCGGATTCTCCTCCCGACACACCACCTCCAATTATTTATTTATTCACCGAAAGCGATTCCATGACCCACACACCGCCTCCAATTATTTATTTATTTACCGTAAACGATACTACGACCCACACACCACCTTTAATTATATATTTTCCGAAAACGATTCCACGACCCACACACTACCTCCAATTATTTATTTAGTTACCGTAAATGATTCCACGATCCACACACCACCTTCAATTATTTATTTATTCGCTGTAAACAATTCCACGACCCACACTCCACCTCCAATTATTTATTTATTTTCCGTAAACGATTCCACGATCCATACACCACCTTCAATTATTTATTTATTTACCGAAAACGATTCCACAACCCACACACCACCTCCAATTATTTATTTATTTACCGAAAACGATTCCACGACCCACACACCACCTCCAATTATTTATTTATTTACCGAAAACGATTCCACGACCCACACTCTGCCTCCAATTATTTATTTATTTACCGTAAATGATTCCACGATCCACACACCACCTTCAATTATTTATTTATTTGCCGTAAACAATTCCACGACCCACACTCCGCCTCCAATTATTTATTTATTTTCCGTAAACGATTCCACGATCCACACACCATCTTCAATTATTTATTTATTTACCAAAAACGATTCCACGACCCACACACCACCTCCAATTATTTATTATTTAAAGTGGGAGTGGCTTATGAAAAATATTCTGTGGCTCAGGAGGTGTGGTCAAACAAGAGCATTGAGAGAAGTTTATCAGGTTTTCCGTCTGTGTGTGTGTGTGTGTGTGTGTGTGTGTGTGTGTGTGTGTGTGTGTGTGTGTGTGTGTGTGTGTGTGTGTGTGTGTGTGTGTGTGTGTGTGTGTGTGTGTGTGTGTGTGTCTGCAACGCGAGGCTCCACAGCACAAACCAGCAAACTGATTATTTTTCAAATGGTAGTCCTTCAAAAATAGGGTGTCCATTTACCGTCATTTTTTATGAGTGCCAGTTGGCAAAATACGCAAGAGGAAAAATCTTGCCAGGCAGAGGAACAATTGTATGTGAACCAATACGTCTTGGCAATGAATCTTCGTCGGTGGATCAGTCAGAATGAAAAGCATCGTAACCAGCGCTTAGATCCCAGTGAATCCCTCGTCGCCTACCGGCTTGTTTTTAAATGCTCATGTCCATTTTTATGTAGAACCTGGTGGTTAAAAAGAAAACGATGCTGTTTGGGCACATTTTATCACCCACTTGGCGAACGCTGCCTTCCCTCCCCCTCCTCTCGCACTGCTTTCCCCTCCCCTCATGCTGCATTCCCTTCCCCTCCCCTCACGCTGCATTCCGTTCCCCTCCCCTCATGCTGCATTCCCTTCCCCTCCCCTCACGCTGCATTCCCTTCCCATCCCCTCATGCTGCATTCCCTTCCCCTCCCCTCATGCTGCATTCCCTTCCCCTCCCATGCTGCATTCCCTTCCCCTCCCCTCATGCTGCATCCCCTTCCCCTTCCCTCACGCTGCATTCCCTTCCCTTCCCCTCCCCTCACGCTAACCTCCTCCCAAACCCACTCCACCATCATACAACTCTCCAGAGGTCGAGGAGAGGAAGGGGTGTCAAAGAATGTGCAAATTGACTAAACTAACACTCTTTAAGAGTTGGAACTGCGGCTGGGATAAATTCTGCAATTAAAATTTTGAAATTAGGTTCAGATTAAGAGATTCTAGAGCTTCTCGCATTTTAGTTGTAAAATGTGTCGAGAAATTTTAAAAGGCTCGAAGACTGGTGTAGCTTTTTTGACGATTAAAGGTAAACGCCCTTACTTTCCTTCCTCTCACCCTTACCTCCTCCCAAAGCGCCTCTCCTTTCACCCCCATGGACGTCGCCAAGCGGTCTTTGATACCCCTTCTCCTCAAGTCCCCCTATCAAACGCAAGTCCAGAACAACCCTTCCACTCCCCACCTTCCCTTCCTCCTCGCTCCCACCCACCTCCCGGAGTGTTTAAAGATGTATGGTGAGGCGTGTCTGTCTGTCGTGTCTGCCACCCAATCCTTGACTGTAAACTTCCAAATATCTAGTAAGGCCTTAGTTATTTTATAACTTGGTTTACAGATTGTTTTTCACATCAGATGATACAGTGAACATGGAAATCCTGCATTTGAATGGTCTTCCATCTTCAATGTTTTCTTAGATCCTCCTGGTCCGGGATTTATATTTATTCCGAAAAAAATCATAAAAATATATAATTTCTAAAAATTGAAATTATATTTATATTTCGACCTACCAACCCTACATTTTATCTGAAGATATATATATATATATATATATATATATATATATATATATATATATATATATATATGTATATATATATATATATATATGTATATATATATATATATATATATATATTTTCTATATATATATATATATCTCTCTCTCTCTCTCTCTCTCTCTCTCTCTCTCTCTCTCTCTCTCTCTCTCTCTCTCTCTCTCTCTCTCTCTCTCTCTCTCTCTCTCTCTCTCTCTCTCTCTCTCTCTCTCTCTCATCTCTCTCTCTCTAACACTCCCCCCCCTTTTCTGTCTATATTCCTGCCAGCGAAACAATGGGTTGTATTTGCTCATACAATAAAATCAGGCAAAGATATCCAGATCACCAAGCGTGGCAAAGAGTTCTGCAACTGAAGCTAAAATTGCAATATAAAAAGAGTGATGTCACTTCAATTATTAAAGTAGAACCTCTTTTATCCAGTCATCCAACATCACATTTTTTTTTTATCATCTTATTTTCATATTATTGTCAACATCTTATTTTCATCACAACAGAAGACCCATTATCTGAAAGAAAAAAAAATCACTGTGTAAAATCACTGATCGCATGGAAATAAAGAAATAGCGGATTTTCCCGAGGTAATTTTGTACTAATTTTCCACTTTCAGAGGTTTGTGGCATTTTTAGCAGTTGCTTGTGCCCCACTGGACTCGAATGCAAAAAATTTAGAGAACATTGGACGATTTGATTTATTGGGTTTCGAGAGCTGTTTGTTAAAAGGCTTCATCATCGAACAAAGCCGATCTGAACTGAGCCGGGCCGGGTTTCTTGGCCAACCTGGTATAGCAGCACGAGTTGCTCGACAAAAACCAAACATGTTTGCTGAATACCTTAAGTTTATTCATTCAAAATTGCTCTTTAAAATGTTAACCTGAGGTAACAGACACAGAGAGTACTTCAGTGAAAATCCCAAATCAATGAACTCAGCAGAGACTGAAATCCAGTACTCTGAATGCGAATGATACCGGAATTCATTCATCTTGCTGTAAGCGATTAATCTCCGGCATAATTAACATTTGCTACATCAGATTCAACTGTTCTCTCTCTCCTGTGCTACCCCGAGATGAAGTACAATTCACCTGCATTACATACGGATCTTCATTTTGGAAGCATGATACACAGCATTCTCAAAGGCTGCATAGTGCGAGTCAAACTACACAGAGAATGAGGGGGTGGGCGGAGGGTGTGGGCGGGGGGGGGCGTGGGAGGGTTAGAGGTGAACTTCCAAAGCATGATTATATAATCTGCATGCACATTATTCTCAGATATGTGACACCTCCCCAAATTATGTTACGTTCATAACAATAAATATACAAACAGATTGAACTGTGTTTCACTTGTTTGTTACACATCCAACATGGTGCCTACCATTGGCTGCATCGGGCGAGTCCAAATACACAGAGAATAAAGGGGTGGAGGGGTTAGGATATAATGCAACATGGTGTCCATAAAAAAGTTTATTTGATTTTAAAATTATTTTTATTAACCACAACCATTAACCGGAAATATCATTTATTTGGAACAACACTGGTCCTGGCCATTCCGTATAAAAGAAGTTCTACTGAACTAAATATCGAGGTTAATATTAAATTAATTTCTTATTTCTTCAAAAAAAGATCCAGATCATCAATTCTATCACTAATAATTTCAACAGTTACCAAAAATGTTACTCGAACAAGGGCTGATCCTCATTTTGATACTCGGGTAAAATAAAAACGCCATAAAAGCTACGTGTCGAAGTCCAATGTCAGTCCGTTCACAACCTGCTGAAAAGCAGAAACATTACGTGGCCACCCGATCCTTGACTGTAAACTTCCAAATATCTAGTAAGGCCTTAGTTATTCTATAACTTGGTTTACAGATCCGCCGATGGTATATTTGCCGAAATGAAATATAAATATAAAACACATTTTTAGCCTTTTATATTTATAAATTTTCCGCCGAAGGTGCAAAAGTTTCAAAACCCGAAATGTAAACGTCGGCATTTATTTTCAAAATATAATTTCGCGTGCGCGCACCAAAATGCCGAGTCCCCTTTAATCAAACTGCGCAGTAGTCTTCGGTCATGGCGTCTGAGCAGTAGCCAGCATGGTTCAGATTGACTGTGGTTTCTGAGGCGAAAGTAATTGTTAAGAAGTACGTCAGCGGTATACATTTGAATGACTGTATTGGTGATTTAATCACGCAACATCTTGATGACTAATATTCTGGCCGAACTATTGCATCAATTTAGTGCAGCAGCAGGGATGATTCGCAGGCTACTCTCGATCGTGCCGATTTTGTTTCCATCGAAAGTTGTACACCACTGTTCGTATTGAAAGATTTCGGTGCCAAGTACATCGAAGTTTCCCTGCGAGATGCTGATATTCAGCCTTCAACGGACCAGAAATCAGCCTTTGATGTGCTCATGGGGATGGGGAGATGGTACGATCAGATGGTCGCTGAAAAGTAAGAGCTGGTTATGGCTCTGATTGACCGTTTTGAGCGTGTTGACTCCTAGTAGACACCTTTTTTAAATCATATCCAGCACTATGCACTGGTGTGCACGCACACATCTACGACTTGGACAGTAATTTTTTCAGCATTGTTTCCATTTGTTTGATGATCCAACAGGTTTCTATAAGAAAAACATGCCAGACTATATTGTAAAAACAAGTTTTAATCCTTCTTTATTGTTTTTCACATCAGATGATACAGTGAACATGAGCATCCTGCATTTGAATGGTCTTCCATCTTCAATGTTTTCTTAGATCCTCCTGGTCCGGGATTTATATTTATTTTCCCCCCACCTACCCTTGTCTTTTCCATGGAACATCCGAAAAAAAATCATAAAAATATATATTTTCTAAAAATTTAAATTCTATTTATATTTCGACCTACCGACCCTACATTTTAGCTGAAGAACTGTGTAAACCAAGTTATAAAATAACTAAGGACCAATCAAAACGCTTTGAAATCTCTCACAGCAATTTTCATCGAACTCGTTTGATATGAATGAAGCTGAAAATGAACGTCCCTCCCCCAGATGCCTTATTTTGTTTGCAACTTGCACAACGCAGTAGATATTTTAGGTAATGAACATGAATCAACGCTAACAGCTTGGGTGCATAAAGTATCTCTGTGGACTGACAAATCCTTTAAACAGTATTCCAAAGATACTCAGACTCATAGGAAAGGAGATGTAAGTGCAATAGCTAAATTGCATTTTAGGCTAGGTATTGTTGCACTAATGCAGACCTTTTTATTTGGAGAAAAATAATGGGATGTTCAAGAACTACAAGGAGGTGCCAGCAGTTGGGACAGTGAGTTCATTGTCCCCCCTTAAAGAAGACGGGAATGTTCCACGAAGCAATTCCCTGCTACTAAGAGCTATTATAATGGCTCGTAGTGCAATTCCATTGTCATAAATAAAACTTCCAATAAAGTCAAAGTAAATAATTTACCAAACAAGCTACACAGACATATCAGGGAAAATGGAAAGGGGGGGGGAAGTGTATTGAGAAATTAAATTAATATTCTGAGACTTTTCACATACTCACATACAGTATATTAAAACCACCAAATGTGTTGTTAAAAAGGGAATTACTACTCAATGCTAAAGATTAATTCACATGCAGAAATGCAGAAATCCAACAAGTAGAAGTTTGGCATTTCGAGATATCCCAGTCCAACAGACACAATTCCCCTCTCTTGGTTACTTTACAATATATGGTTTTCAAAATAATGGGTTAGAAACCATTTCCTGTTTTCTTCATTCTTAAGATGAAACAAAAACAGCCAAAAATACATAAAAGCACCCAAGACAGACAAACAAAACCAAGGTATGATCGAAGAAACTGGGAATTCTCCAACATTTATTGCAAACTTTAGTCGACAGTTATTAAATAATTTAATATTATTGGATTCGCTACAAATGAGATATCCCTTATTGTCGGGTTTTCCGGCTGTCTGTCTGTGTGTGTATATGTGTGTCTGCAACGCCAGGCTCCACAGCACGAACCAGCGAACCGATTTCGATGAAACTTTGCCAACAGTTGCCATATGGTCTGGGAATGTGCGCGTTTGAATTTCGTTTCCGAGCAACCACCCGTTGCTGTACAGCGGCCGAAAAACCACGTACAGTATTTCCAATACTTGTCCTTCAGTTTTGAATGTAGAGAAACGAGACTTCGGAATTAAACACTTCGAGATATCTAGAAAATTTTAATCGAGCGATTTTTGATTGAGGTTTTATTTTTCAAATGGTAGTCCTTCAAAAATCGGGTGTCTATTTGCCGTCATTTAAGGTGTGGAGACAGTGTTTGTAAGGAACTACACTGTCGTTCCACCTTCGATCTCTCCTCGATCTAAACGTTATTGACCAAAGTGAAAAGGATCCAAAATAAATGGAATCACCGGCATTTCTGTCTTTGTGGATTTCTAATAATATAATATGTTTATTTATTTACCGAAAACGATTCCACGACCCACACACCACCTTCAATTATTTATTTATTTACCGAAAGCGATTCCACGACCCACACACCACCTTCAATTATTTATTTATTTACCGAAAACAATTCCACGACCCACACACCACCTTCAATTATTTATCTATTTATCGAAAACAATTCCACGATCCACACACCACCTTCATTTATTTATTTATTTCCTGAAAACGAGTCCACGACCCACACACCACCTTGAATTATTCATTTACGGAAAACGATTCCACGACCCACACACCACCCCAATTATTTATTTATTTATTTATTTACTGAAAATTCCACAATCCACACACCACCTCCAATTATTTATTTATTAACCGAAAACGATTCCACGAACCACACACCACCTTCAATTATTTATTTATTTACCGAAAACAATTCCACGATCCACACACCACCTTCAATTATTTATTTATTTCCTGAAAACGATTTCACGACCCACACACCAACTCCAATTATTTATTTATTGACTGAAAACAATTCCACGACCCACACACCACCTCCAATTATTTATTTATTTCCCGAAAACTATTCCATGACCCACACACCACTTTCAAATATTTATTTATTTACTGAAAACAATTCCACGATCCACACACCACCTTCAATTATTTATTTATTTACTGAAAACGATTCCACGACCCACACACCACCTCCAATTATCTATTTATTTATTGAGTGAAAACAATTCCACGACCCACACACACCTCCAAATATTTATTTATTTACCGAAAACGATTCCACGATCCACACACCACCTTCAATTATTTATTTATTTACCGAAAACGATTCCACGATCCACACACCACCTCCAATTATTTATTCATTTACCAAAAACGATTCCCCACCCACACACCACCTCCAATTATTTATTTATTTACTGAAAATGATTCCACGACCCACACACCACCTCCAATTATTTATTATTTAAAGTGGGAGTGGCGTAGGAAAGTGGGCGTGGCTTATGAAAAATATTGTGTGGCTCAGGAGGTGGTCAAACAAGAGCATTGAGAGAAGTTTATCGGGTTTTCCGTGTGTGTGTGTGTGTGTGTGTGTGTGTGTGTGTGTGTGTGTGTGTGTGTGTGTGTGTGTGTGTGTGTGTGTGTGTGTGTGTGTGTGTGTGTGTGTCTGCAACGCGAGGCTCCACAGCACAAACCAGCAAACCGATTATTTTTCAAATGGTAGTCCTTCAAAAATAGGGTGTCTATTTACCGTCATTTTTTATGAGGAGTGCCAGTTGGCAAAATACCCAATAGGAAAAATCTTGCCAGGCAGAGGAACAATTGTATATGAACCAATACATCTTGGCAATGAATCTTCGTCAGTGGATCAGTCAGAATGAAAAGCATCGTATCCAGCGCTTCGATCCTAGCGAATCCCTCGTCGCCTCCCGGCTTGTTATTAGTTTTATTGCTATTATTAAATCAGTCAAATAAAATAAAAAACGAAGGGAAGAAGGATAGAATTGCATTTTCCAAAAGTGAACAATCTTGTTGATTGAAAGTACAGGAAACCCTTAAATACCGTGGGGGTTGCGCTCCTGGAAAATGCCGCGATATTCAAAACTGTGATAGTTAAAAACAAATTTCCACAGGAAAAGAGGGGTTCGGTTACTGGACTTTAAAGAAAAAAGAGAGAGGAAGGTGGACGGAAGCCAAAAATAAACACATCACAATTGAAATAAACATGTAATATGAATATAAAATCGGCTTTAAAATGAAGTCTCCTGCTGCATTGGAGCAGATTAAACTTGCACCATTGCCCCAACCATTACTCCCCTATTAATTAATCTCTTCAATCGTTTTCCTCTGTAATCTGTCGATGTGTTTCTTTTATAAATCGTTCTGCAGCTCGGTGAATGAATTGAATTAAAATAATCACTTTTGTCTATCATTTTACACTCCAGAACCATTCTATGATTAATGGTGCATGAAAGCCTCCTGGTGTGAGATAAACATCACAGCTCAGCTCAAAAACTATGACTGGTTGAAATTAAACCCTGCATTAACTAAATAGGTACATAAAGAGTTTGCCTGCGATTGGTCAAAAAAGCGATATTCAAACCCACGATATTTAATGGATTACTGCATAATTTTTCTTAAAATTGTAAAGGCCCTTTACAAAATAAGAGAGTGAAACACAATACAAGGTTGCAGATGTCCAGTAATCCATCGATATACGGAAGGGTTACCTTCCTTAAAATGTTTCCCTTCGGTGAATTTCCATATATCAAATTTAATTATCCCATATACTCCCATTATATAAGTGGAGGAAGGTTCCTGTGGAACAAAATCTTACCTCTACTGTACGATGTAAAAAATATGCATATTAACGCAACAAACTTTATTTAAATACTGTCTTAAGACTGAAGGGTGGCAGGCTGAGGGGTGGCAGGC
Source organism: Eptatretus burgeri (assembly GCF_056783735.1). Lineage (NCBI taxonomy): Eukaryota > Metazoa > Chordata > Myxini > Myxiniformes > Myxinidae > Eptatretus > Eptatretus burgeri. The sequence continues at coordinate 72,643,142 of NC_140966.1, forward strand.
AAAAGGATGACAGGGTCATCTATATCCTTTGAAGTGTGGCAAGCTTGAGTCTAGCAAACCGAGGAGTGGCAGGATTGGGGGTAACAGGCTGAGGAGTGACAGGCTTGGTGGCTACATCCCTGGAAGTACTAGCCCCATCATCGTTCTTGAGAAATATGCATGCAAGGTTGTCTGCATTGCATGTTGCTTTTTTTCCTTGTACAGTTCCCTGCAGCTGTTGAATGAATCATTGGTTTGTCTGACTGCTTTGAGGCTTCTCTCTCGGCAAGGATCATTTATTGTCAGTTTAGATCTGGAGTCCCGCTTCTATCAGAGTGAAAGCTTCTGACCATGAGAGTGAAAATTACTATAGTGTACGCTATTGTGGTTTAAGTACTGCAGTAAGGATTGCCGGAAACTGAAGTAATTACAGTTCCAACTAGAACGGCATTCGGTGGAGCGCATATTTGCATCAGGCTGAACAGTTTACTTTTTGTATTCCACTGAAAGGCCGAATCTGCATTCGGACGTTGATTAAAATCTAATCGGCTTGTTCTCGTCACCTACCCAACTCCTCCACCAACTTTCATCCGAATCTGTCCACAACTTTTTGAAATATCAATATATTGTGGTATGTATCATTTTTGGGCCCATCTCTCAATGGAGAAGAATCACTGAGAAAATTATCACATCCAGATCCGGACACAGATCTTCACCAAAAAATAATAATTTGGTTCTTGTCACATACCCAACTTGTCCATCAAGTTTCGCCTGAATCTGCTGATAACTTTTCAGATATCATGCTATATATAGTTTTTGGCCCAACCACTCAATGGGGAAGAATCATTTGAAAACTAGAAGGGCACTTGGTAGAACTCATCCCACCACCAAGCAATGCCTGATCCACGAGAACATATCGGGCCCAATACATTTTTGAAATATCATGCTATATATTGTTATCATGCTATATATTGTTTACTGTATATATTTATATATATATATACAGTGTTACTTTTGCTGTCAATACTCATATATTAGGGCTTAAAAAAAATCAAAGAATAATAATATGCATGATATTGATTAATTTTTTGTTGGCAGCCATCTTGACACAGCATCTCATAACAGAACAGCCAAGCTCTGGGTAAATTGTTTGATCAATCCTGTTCTCACCATTATGAAGTACGTTAGAGCGGAGAGGGAAGGAGATTGGCCACTTCATCTGGCGGCTGTCAATGAGATGATGCCCCTCTTCTTTGCGGCTTCACACTTCAACTACGCTCATTATGGCCTCTATTACTTACGAGCGATGGCAGAAATACCCGAAGACGTACGTCAACTCTTCATGAAGGGGGAACATACTATGCACCAAAATCCTAGTTTGTTCAATGGTATCTGGAGTGACATGGCCATTGAGACCACATTCATGAGGTATGGTCATGGTCAAAGTGGCATCATTGGAATCACACTCAGGCCAGAAACACTAAAGACGTGGGCATACAGCTTACATGCATGTAACACCATAGTCAGCAATCTAAATTTGATGAGAACACAAGAGCAACATAAACCACCTTCCCAAAGTCATCACAAGGAGGAGATGAAAGCCAGGGTCAAATCGGATGCCAAAAACAGGAAAGCTCTACGAGATAAATTAGAGGTCTGCATAGATCCACTGCACTCTGAGCATCACCAAGAGGGCCTGGTGAATATAGTCACTGGACAAGTATCAACACACTCCTCACTCAATGTGGATAATGCTGTACACCTCGGGACCAAGCAGATGGAGTCATTTGAAAAGGGTTGGCCTGCTAGCTTTCATGAAACTATTCACAAGTGTGTCACAACAATGACAGTATCTCGAAGGCATATCAAAGTCAACGACATTAAGATGTTTGATATGGAGATGATTTATGCCAGAGCAATGGCTCTGCAGTGCAGTCTTCGAAACTTTGACTTAAAATTGCCCAAGGGTGAGAACTTCACACCCACTTAGATATCATTACATAGGTCCTATACTATGATAATCAACAAAGAAAAAAACTATATCCAGGAATTTTGGGTCAAGCTCCCTCCTGCCGGACTAACCTGTCCACCAAGTTTCGTCCAAATCCATCAACAATGTTTTGAGAAATCCTGCTCACAGATGGACAAGCATATAGGGGTAAAAACATAATCTCTGTCCACCTTTGGTGGCAGAGGTAATTACAGTAGTCTGCAGGGAATAACTGCTTAAAACTAGAGTTAAAACCACAGTTGCAACCAGAGCAAAAGGATGCTTTCCTGGAATATATATTTTCTGTATGCCGAAAATAATCCGCAATTACTCATTTCTGTTAGAGCACATTTCCAGATATTGACCGTCCGTATATCGAGGGATTACTGCACTGCATAAACAAGGGACATTAAGCTTTCAGCGATACAATTAATTTAGTTAATGTCTAAGTAACGGCCAGCAAATACGCAAGCAGTATAACAAAGCAAAGACAGAAAAATATTTAGTTTCTTTAACTATGGCAATGCACCAAACGGACCTTCAATCGTCTTGAAAGAAAAAGTTATCACAGAATTAAATGTGATTCTAACCTCTGTCATCTGTACAGCTTTGCATCCTCTTTCACTTTCCAGAGCATGAGCTCCATGCAAGCTCGGGCATCCTCTCCAGAATCATGGCCTTCAACTGTGGCACAGGAGAAAAATGCAACAATAAACTGGAATAAACAAATTTGTTTGCAAATTTAAGGAATCATTCATTCACAGGTATGACAAAAACACTTTCCCTTTGAACACTACCAGAAATTAAAAAGAGAATTAATTTCCTGGCAGTTTGTCAGCAAACAACACAGCAAATTCTCTGAACTCCATAATAAACTTAGCATTCGACAAAGATTTATTTGAACTATAAAACTATGACCTCAACTCAAAGTTTAGCTGAGGTAGAGCAAGCAAAATTGGACTCAAAATAATGATGTTTGAAAGTCAAATTAGAGAGAAAAAAAAATCTTAAATAAAATTTTTTTTTTAATAATTTTAAAACATGTTGACATTGAACAGGTTCTTTAAAATTCACAAATGTCAAAAATTATTTTTGATTCATCCCCAACTTAAACAGCAAGAAGTGAGCATGGCTTATGACAGGACCTTAAACCCTCTGCCTGCCACCATTGACCCAAATGGGGTACAAAGGATGCTTACTGATCAAAACAGTTACAGTATTCACAAATAACATTATAGCAAAAGCTTTGTTCAACAAGTGTAGCATTAATTTTTAAAAATAAATAATTCAACCATTCCATGATTGGGTAAAAAAAAACCTGTGCCCAGGAGCTTTGTTAAAGCTCGGGGGATTAGTGAAGTAGTCAAATTCATATTTTTAGTGCATACGTACTACTGTCTTGGATAATGCGCTTGAGATGATCTGCCATTAGGTTCTTGAGTGAACGTTTGTATGGAGGACCGAGGCGGTGAGGAAATACTACTGCAGTATCAATTACTGTGCTGTGGATAAGCTGAAAAGGACAAACTTGTGTCAGAAAAAAAGAATCTCATAATCAGATTTATAAAATGATGAAAACAAATACAGGAGAACATCTTTTATCCGGAATGGTCAGGACCAAAGGTATTCCAGATAAATATTTCCAATTAATGTATGTCGTGAATTAAATAAATAAAAATTACAAATACGTTTTAATGGATGTCATGTTACATTGTACCCCAATGCTAATAACTAATCCTAACGGATAACCACAATCACCCTCACCTCCCCAACCCCTCATTATCTCCACCACTGAAGGTGGACGGAGGTAACATTTTCACCGGTCTGCCTGTTTGTCTGTGAACAGGACATCTCAAAAAATTGTGAATGGATTTGGACAAAATTTGGTAAAGAGGTTAGGTGTGTTATAAGGACAAAATGATTAGACTTTGATGAAGATCTGGATCCTGATCCAATGATTTCTTAAATAATTATTCACCAATGAGTGATAGGCTTAAAAACGATATTTAGCACGATATCTCAAAAAGTTATGGACAGATTGACGAAATTTGGTGGACAGGTTGGAGGCGTGACAAGGAGGAATCAATTTGATTTTAGTGAAAATTCAAATCTGGGTGTGGATATGAGAATTTTTCAAGGGATTCTTCACCATTGAGAGATGGAGCCAAAAGTGATATATAGCACAATATTTCAAAAAGTTGTGGATGAGTTGGTTAGGTGACAAGAACAAGCCAATTCAATTTTGCTTTAGGTCCGGATCCGGGTCTTGTGTTTTTTCCATATAAAAGGGTCTTGCGTTATTTGGATATCCGGGTAAAAAAGGTTCGACTGTAAAAACAACTACTAGTTTAGAAACCCATTCGATACAGACAGAGCTTACCTTAAGTGCAAAAAGGTCACTCTCAAGACTGTGGCCGATGAAGATCGTGTCTGAGCTAGCCAAGCTAAGCAACACGGCTTGCACATCACGAATGGTTGTACTGGTTTCACTTAGATCTCCCTCTGTCACACCAGAAAACCTGCAGCCACGTATACACAAGTGCAAAAAATGTCTGTAATGAGAATTATTCAATTTCATATCATTAGCTTTAAAGGAATTATTTTGGCAGGAAAACAATTATCTTCATTCATCACAATCAATTGTACTACGTCACTTACATAGTTGGTGCTATCAAAGCAGTTTCTGGCAAGGGTTATTCTGGGGGATTTGTCATTGCCCTCCCAGCAGTCAGTCAGGGCAGGAATTTGTAATTTGTTAAAGGACATAGTGGGATCTTTCGTGTCCCCAAGTACTGGCAGACGAGACACAGCGATACGGAAATTCTCAAATGCTCATTTAAGGTTTATTGGTCATGTGGAGGTGGGTCGGTTCGTTCAGTTTCGTTGTGCAGATCACCAATCTAAACGAAATTCACCCTGAACATTCATGAGAACACACCATTGAAATTCCTACTTGTTTCCATATGCACAAGTTGACACACTGACAGTTATTACCATTTGAAATTACCGCCGTGAAGTGGGTGTGGCATGCTTGAAATCGTGGAGGAAACGACCAGGAAACAACAAATCAAGATGGCGGCGCCCATGGATGTCTGGTGATTGAGTGATTTTTGGTCTTTGAACAACCAAATATGCGTTGTTTCACACTTGGGCAGGGAGGAAGATGAGAAAGTGACGCAATTCACAGATAAGAGCTGGCTTAAGGTATGCGAGTGTGCGAAGGCTTGGTGCGACGCCATAGATAGTGAAACTATCAACAAATGCCGTTTGCTGGCTGATCAAATTATGAAACTGCTGCCAATGACTGATCCTCCTGCGGATGCCGGCTGTCACCGGTTCTGCGATGCGTCGTTTTGTAACAAGGATCATATAAAACGTACTAAAGCCAGGAAAAGGAAATCAGAAGCCAGCACGACTGCAGTTTCTGCTAGAGCCAGTGAGGTGGTGGGCGGACTAGAAGAAGAGGGGCACTCATACCACAAAATACGTAGAAAATCCCTCAGAACCTCTGTAGAAAGGGTGGCTGGCAAATCAGCTGGTGTACTGCCAAGAATTTGTGTGATATGCCAGAAAAAAGACAAATTCATCCGTGTCAAAGGAAAATCTCAACGTGATCAGTTGTCCCTGGCAGAAACACAGGATAGAGGAAAGCTGAGGGAAACTGTGGAGCAGAGGAGAGATGAACGTGATGTGAGAATAATGACAACTATAAAGGATAAAGACTGTGTGTCGCTGGCAGTTTGTTATCACCATAAATGTTATTACGAGTATGTGAATGACACATACCACAGACAGAGTGAAAGTAAACTCCAAACTCAGAAAGTGAACAATGACTCAACATTTGACATTTTCTGTGATAAAGTAATCCAGGTAAGACTCATTGATGGAAAGCAATCTCTTCATATGAAGAAGTTGTGTGAGATGTTCAATGACCTACTCAGAGTATGCGAAGGTCAGGATAAGGCCAACTACCAGGCAACAAGACTGAAGAAAAGACTGCAGGAACGGTACCCAGACATGATTTTCTATCGTCCACCAAAAATGTCTGAGAGCGAAGTGGTGTACATGAAGGACATTGATATTGGTTCCATTGCTCAGGCTGTTGTTGTAGACAGTAGCTCTACAACAGAAACAGAGTCAACTACAGAGGATGAAGCCAGCCAGGGTCCACAGCAGGGTGACTCAGACCTCAATTTACATGTTCTATACTTGGGAGCACTCATGGTGAGGGATGACCTGATCAAACACCAAAGTGTGGACATTACATGGCCCGACTTGGAAATGGTGGAGCTAGCACTACAGCTTATACGGGCAACTCGTACTTCGAACTGGCGGAAACACCTTGCGATCACGAGAGCGTCAATGCCCTGGTACTTTGCGTACGATCACCTAAACTATGCAAGGTACTTACCCGTTTACTGGCTGGAAATGGCCGCGCTCGAGAACTCCCACCCAGACACCTATCAAGCGTTCATGGACGGCAAATGGACTGCCCAACGGCATACTCGTTATGGATTTAGTAGTGTTGCGTGTGATCAGATCAGAGAGCAGACTTTAAATAGGGACAGCAAGACCAGTGGAGGCATCATTGGTTACACTCAGAAAAGCACAGCTGTGAAGAAGTGGATCCTGTCCCAACCAGCACGTGCGGAAATCGCAAGGAAATGTGAGTCCATGGTGGGTATCCACAACGAGCCCCGAACGAGAAAGGATTTGGATGTGTCGAGCTCGAAGAAGAACGAAGCAGTGGTGGTACAAGTGATGGACACAGTACTTCAAATGATTAACCCTTTCTCCGGCGCTCACCTTGAACTCGTCAATATTAGTTCAGGTGTCATCGCACCGCCAGCCACTTCCGCGGACTTGAACGCGTATGTCAAGGGAGAGAATGCTGTCGTGCAATTCATGCATGATCGGCTTCTCTCGGGTGAGGTCCCATTCTTCAGTCCGATTTCGAAGGCCAATTTGGCAACTTTCTTGAAGGCGCGAGGCAAGTCGGCGACTCCCCACCAGCAGACGCCGAAGGTTGAAATTGCGAATGAACGTCGTCTTTTCACACGACTGCTGTTGATTGGAGAGAAAAGCAATGTAACACTCCACGATCTGCTCGCATACCCACTGGCGAACATATCTTTCCCGCTGGCATCCGGTGATGGTTCGATTGCTAAGACGGACAAAGCCAAACTCCACAATCATAAACTGAAACTGTGGCCTGATTGCCGTGTGGACGCTCAGCCTATCCAAGGTGCAACAATTGTGGATGGAATGGCCGTGATT
>NC_140966.1:72655387-72725387 GCF_056783735.1 Eptatretus burgeri
AGAAGCCCTCGGCACACCACCACTGTACGACAATAACATGCATCCTACACCTCCCAACACACATGTAACGTCCATTTTACCGAACAACCAAGCTAAACATGTATTTAATGGAACATCTGAGCTAATCCTATATTTAGTAGCCTGGTAAGGGCCATTTCCATTACAGTATTTTATTGATTATACAAGCATATCAATCATAACATACCAATAATAAACATATTAATCCCTCAAATGTTCAAGTATTATTATCAAGTATTGAATGAATCCTAGCACCACTATTATAATACTAGTATAATCCTTACTGTATACCTACTTTTGCAGCGCCCTGTATGTGTGTGTGTGTGTGTGTGTGTGTGTGTGTGTGTATATATATATATATATATATATATATATATATATATATATATATATATATATATATATATATATATATATATATATATATATATATATATATATATATATATACATATACAGGGTGGACTGAAAGTCACTTTACCCCTTCCCAGTGAAGAATTGTTCTCGAACTCTATTAATATACAGGTTTTATTGTACAGTACTTGCAATAATTAATTTGTCATTGTATTTGTATGTGCTCCATCACTCTTCTGAGTCAGTGTTTCCACATACCAAAGCGGGTGAGGAGGCGAGGGCAGAGGGGAAGGGATGGAGGGAAGTGCAAGAAATGTATCGGGGTAAAGTAACTTTCGGGCCACTATATATATATATATATATATATATATATATATATATATATATATATATATATATATATATATATATATATATATATATATATATATATATATATATATATATATATATATATATAACCCTAACTTGCACACAGTGACTGGCACCCTGGACCAAAAGGGCTACCACAGCATTTTCCAGCACCATGCAATCCCATGTGGTCTACGCCCAGTTGGTCAGGGGTTCATCCTTCAGTAAGATAATGACCCAAAACATACCTCCAGGCTATGTCAGATCTACCTTAGAAGAAAAGAACAAGACAATAGGCTTCAAATCATGGAATGGCCAGCACAGTCTCCAGACTTAAACCCCATTGAGCTGGTTTGGGATGAACTGGACAGAAGGGTGAAAGCAAAGAAATCTACAAGTGCAACACATTTGTGGGAACTTCTGCAACAGTGTTGGGAAGAACTTTCCGAACAATATTTGTTTTCCTTTGTGGAAAGAATGCCATGAGTATGTTCGGCTGTTATAGCTGTAAAAGGTGGCCACTTTGATGAGTCAAAAATTTAGAATAAATTTTGTTGAACAAAACGATTCCATGATTTCTTTTTTATCTGCAATTGTTTATTTGTTCTATGCTTTAATTTCAGAGTACTTTGAAACATTACACTGCTTAAATTTCAGTAAAAACTGGAAAAATGGCGGTGTTCTAAAACTTCTGACTGGTAGTGTATATGTGTAAAGGCGCTGTCACACCTTGACGATTTAGCCAGCGTATGCCGACTTATGAAAAATTTGTCTAAAACGCTGACACACGTCGAATACGTTATGGGTAAGTTTTGTATACGTTAAGAGCACGCTGAAAAACACTGCCATACGTCGTAGTACACTGGGCTTTCATCGTTGTACTTTGCGGTTGTCCTCAAATTTTATCATGCTTGAAATTTTACGACGTATGCCAGCATATGACTCACACGTTCCACTACGCTGGCCATAAGTTGTAGGCACGTTATGCGATCGTTGACACATGTCGACACACGTTACTTGTAAGTTACTCATAAGTCGAAACATGTCGAGGTAATGATTAGCGTACCCGAAACTTATTTATAACCTATGAGTAACGTGTTGTAGGCACGTTACATGATCGTTGCACACACGTCGAGGCACGTTATGCGATCGTTGACACACGTCGAGGCACGTTACTTTTAAGTTACTCATAAGTCAAAACACGTCGAGGTAATGATTAGCATACCCGAAACTTATTTCCAACCTATAAGGAACGTGCTTTGAACCTATGTGTAGCGTACCTCCAACGCATATTGACGTATGTAGACGTATTTGATTGATGTCTTCCGGACGACCACAGAACTTACTGAACGTGTTTCTACTTTACAGCTACCGTATAATGGCGTATTGGCAGCGTTTAAAAAAACAACAACAACTTCCGATATTTCGTCACGTGCCATTACGTCACGTCTGATTGCCTCTTCAGTTTCCTCATGTCTTATTCTTAGTTCCTCCTCTGTGAATATTTTCTGTTTGAGGATATTGTCACGTCGACGTCGAAACTTAAAAGCAAATGTCCGAATATATTTTAAAATTCGTGATGGACTAAAAAAACAAAAAACAAACAAACAAAAAAACAACAACAACAACTTCAGAAATTTCGTCACGTGCCTTCACGGAGCCAAGGAGAAAGAAAGAAAATGTGCCTTGACGGAGAAAATAAGTTTCGGGTATGCTAAACATTACCTCAACGCGTTTCGACTTATGAGTAACTTACAAGGAACTTGTGTCGACATGTGTCAACGATCGCATAACGTGCCGACAATTTATTCCCAGCGTAGCGGAATGTGTGAGCCATACGGTGAGTACGTCGTAAAATTTTCAGCATGCTTGAAATTTCACGACGTACGAGACGTACCACGAAATATGACAGCGCACTTCATCGTTTTTCAGCGTGCTCTTAACGTATACACAACTTACCCATACCGTATTCGACGTGTGCCAGCTTGGTTCGGCAAATTTTTCATTGGTCGGCATACGCTGGCTAAATCCTCAAGGTGTGACTGCGTGGTTGACACTTTCAATTTTCAGGCGGTTATGATTTAAATCGGCGTGCGGCAGGTTTTAACAGGCTACGCCACGAGTTCATCGGCGATACGTGCAGCGCGCTATGCCTAAGTTAGACTATCATTGGGCATCGGTTTTGAACGCCGACAACAGGCTAAGCATTCGTTGGTATAAGTTATCTATAAGACAACGAAACATTCTGTGCCCGTTACTGATATGTTATGCATACGTCCAACTTGTTATGAATACGCCAAAACTTAAAAAAAAACATCAAAATTTCAGCGTACGCCAACGTTTTACATACATTTTTATACGTTGGCATTGCTGGCTAAATCGTCAAGGTGTGACAGCGCCTTAAGGCTGTTAGTCACAGCACTCTTTCAACCCATTTCTCTGTCAAATGACAACTGTAGATGCTGTTCAAGAACAGCTCGAGAAAGCTCGATAGTCACAAACGGGTCAACTCTGTGTTGATTGTTTGCTCATACCTGTCGTGATCATCCAACTCTACATCTGAGCAGAACGAGAGGGGGAATGACTGCTGCATATGTATGCCTTTAAGAGAATGTTGCCGTGTTTTTTTTTTTATTTTTTATTTTTTTTCGCAGGCCACTTAAATTATGTGGAGAGAAGCAAAATTTCTGAGCACTCAAGAAGTACATCAACCCTCTCACTCCAACACCAGATGACCCACTATCTAATATCATCAATGGATGTGTTGCACCAGATGAAGTAAATGTGGACAGCTCTCTTGCCATTGGAGGCAAAATGGCTGCAGAATTAATGACCAACTTTCCCAGTGGTTTCCACAACACCTTGAAGAAGAAAGTGGTGACATTAAAAGAAGAGAGTGGTGACACATTGGAAGCAATGAAGGTCAAATTGGGTGACACGAATGTCGACAACATGGAGTTGTATGCTCGCCTCCTCGTGCTCTTCCAGAAGAGAGACATTGAATTGCGTGAACTCTTTAATTATGAGCTCTGTCCCATGCCTTTGTCATTGTTTGACGAATGGGGAGACATGTGGAAAGGAAACATGGCCGTCCTTGTGAACAAGTTGGCGGTGATTGTAACCACTCCACTTTCTCCAGTGGATGCAGAATTGGTAGATGGTAATGAAGCAATCTACCACACTGTGGCCTAAAAATGCGACAATAAAAAGTTTTGCAGATGGTTTCTTGAATTCATTCACAACGTCGCATGTACCTACATTATCTTTGACTGCGACAATGATCAGTCAATCAAATCTCATGAGTGACAAAGAGGGGCAAAGGGAAATTCTCCTCGAAAGTATACTTTGAAGAGTGACACAACACTGCCAGCGAAAGAAGCAATGATGAAAAGTGATGCAAACAATCATTAAAAGTGATGAAAAGGCTTTGATTCGGTGTATGTGTCATGCTGAGACGCAGAATTCTTATGTAGGTTCGATAGGATAAAAATGTTCATTTGATCACGAAGTGGCAGATGTGAATATAATCAGCTACATCCTGAAGCTTCTTCCATTGAAGAGCCATTGTCAAATTCTAGCCGATGATACAGACAGATATCCATATCCTCTTGGTTTTCTTCTCTTGGCACCAAAAATCATCAATGCAGGTGTCCATTGAAAAAGTACAACGGTCAGATGCTTGACATCAATGCCACAGTCTCGAAATTGGGAGACAAATGCTCTGGCCTTCTGGCTCTCTGTGCACTTCCAGGGTGCGATACAGTGTCGTACCTATTTTTTCTAAAGGAAAGATATCAGAAATCAACTTACTTATCAAATCAGAACTCAACCTGAAAGTACTTTCAGGTCCCAATACCAGAGGAGTCAACTTGATGGAAGCCGGAACTCATTTCCTGTCATCTTTGTATGGTGGGATCGCATCATCTTCACTCAATGACTTGAGGTTCAGTCTGTTCGGTAAGAAAAAGGAACCACCTAAGGTCAAGAGACTTCCACTGACAGACAAGTCAGCAGTTCTCCACGTCAAGTGTGCTCGACTCCAAACTCTGATTTGGAGAGCAGCAGACCGGACAGAACCACTGAAGGCTGATATCAGCCAGTTCAGGTGGAAAATTGAGAATAGCATTCCTACTCCTGACCATGGTTGCTCCTCCTTCGATTCTGAAGAATGTTGTATGTTCTTGCAAGTCAGAGTTGCCATGCTCAACCAACCGATGTCGCTGTCAATCAGCTAGGTTGCCGTGTAGTACATATGGCAAGTGTGGTACAGAGGACAATGCGCTAACAAAAGCACAGCATCTTTGGCATTTAGAGTTTCTGTGTATGTTGAAGTGGAAGATGAGTAAACGCGTGGCACCTTTAATTCATGAACCGCACAATTGGCAGTTGAAACAAACCAGTTAATTTTTCAAATAATGATCTAGATGCGATCTGATCTTGTAAGAGTGTAATTGCCTTTCATTCATTCATTTCATTGCCTTTCATTGCCTTGACAAATTGACCAGATGCTCTAATAAAAAAAGATTTTGCCTGAGACTTTCAGGGAACTTCGACAAATGAAAGCCGTCGTAAGTGCATCCATTATGAATCCAAAACCAACGTATCACCATAAATAATTATGTCTCATTAATGCTTCTGGAGAAAACTTGGACCACATGAGATGAACTTCCTATGCTCAAATAATTATGTCTAATTAATACTTCTTTTGAAGAAACACTTTTAACACATAAGACCAATATCAGTGTGATCGTGTTCTCATTGAATATTTGAATGGATGACCCCAAGCAATGTTAAATGACGTGCAAGGACACAGGGTAAGTCTAGTTACACTCGCCAAAAGAGAGGGTGTTGCGTTTTGTCCGTCTGTCTATCTGTTTGTCCGCACAGAACTTTTGTGTTTTTCTCCACAACCGCTTATCGGATCGAGACAATTTTCACCATCGGTGCGACTAATCATGCAGAATGTTTTCATCATAATTATGACGTCATAGGTCACGTGTGGCAGCCATGTTGGAAAAATGGAAAAACTTTGGACCTCTATCTCTGAAACCGCAGGAAGGAAAAAATTGAAACTTGGCACATGGCAAGTACTCCTCATGGAGAACAAGTGTGATGTTTTGGTGACTTCATAGGTGCCTTCGTTATGACGTCATAATTGCAAATGTAGAACGCTATATCTGATCAGTATGAAAATTTTTGAGGGTCTCGAGATAAAATGGTCCACAAAAAAAATTGATGACGTCATCGGTCACATGATTCGGCAGCCATACTGTTAAAAAAAAACCCTTCAAAAATCTTTTCTGAAGTGGCTGAACAGATCGAGGCGAAACTTTACCCATATGACTGCCTATCCATGAGGAACAAAAGGTTCACACATATGAGGTCATAGGTCACATGGTTCGGTAGCCATATTGGATTTACCCTAAGACCTATTAAAAAAAAATTCTTCTCCAGAACGGCTGGACGGATCGAGAGGAAACTTCACAAAAATGTACCCGAAGTCATGGGTGTACGAATTTGTTAAGGAATAATTAATAGGTCCCTTGGTTTGGCAGCCATATTGGATTGAAGAAAAATCTTAAATAATGTTTTCTCTGGAACCGCTTAATCAATCAATGTGAAACTTCATATTTATGATCCAGTAGTGATGGGGAATACGTGTTTTACATTTCAACTTGAACGGACGCATGGTCTGGCAGCCAGAATTATTAAATTTTTTGATATGGGTTTTCTTTTTTATTATTATTATTTTTTCTTTTGAATGAGGCTCACTTGGCTGTGCCTGGATGGGTTTGAGGGTCGCAGTTGAAATGTGAATCCTATCCAGGATCCTCCTGATGGCTTCATCTTTTTGCTTGTTCGGGTTCCTTCTGATTACTCCAATGTAGGACTGGACCAATTTGGTCTTCCAATTGATTTGAATTTATTTTTATCCCATTCCAAATTCAATTAATGGACAATAAAAATACGTCATGGGTCAGCGTTTGGTGTCCGATCAAACGGGGTTGCCTCAAAGCGGGACGTCTTATTACCCAGTCATCACTGCCAGCAGATAAAAAGTGGCAGTTCTAATGATGTCATTAATTATGTAACACACTAGTACACAAATACCACACAAAATACACCACACAAAAGAAGTCCTGGCAAGGGCCTGCAATCTCTGATTGCTCTTTTTCCTGTTCATATTGTAGGATTTTCGTGGCAGTTAGTCGAATGCGACACCAAACGTGATATCTACTATTATTATGCAATAATTGAAGAGTAGTGGCCTAAAACAATTGCCTAACAGTACAAAATATATAAATACCATTTCGAAAACTAATATTGTACCATACATCTATACGGTATATTCGATTCTGAATCTTTGGGGGAGAAAAACTTGTAATACATTTCTTTCCTACAAAAGTGACCTTGTATGATCCAAGTTCGTCGATTAATGATGAAGGGTAAACCAGATTGAAATTTTCACAATCTGAAAGTTATTAGCTTTGATTCAATACCAACTCTATATGTTTACAACGAGGTGTAGAATTAGCCTAATTATGTAGTAACTCGTATAAAACCCTGTCAAAAATGAGGATTGGAATGATTTTATTCGAAATATTCAAGGAGAATGGAAGATATGATGTTTCGTAGCAATACGTGTGATTTTGAAACACTACATGTACAAACATTACCCTATCTTCTTTATCTTCTGGGACGTTTCATTTCGATGGTACAGCCTCCTGAGTGTGCCAAAGTCTGAAGCCTCAGCCAAGCATCAGGTGTGCTTATATCTTCTTTATTTATGAGACATCCTACGGACGTAAATTAACACTCATTTTACATGCAGCAAATTTCACCTCCCTGTGCCTTGTACTTATTTTTTTTTTTAACGTTTCTGTACACAGCCCTTGAAGCCCGGTTATAAGTCACCATCCACAATTCCAATGGAAGAGATGTAATTACTCTTTTATGAAAAATGATTTTTAATTTTTTTTTTAATCCTGAAAAAATAGTCCATAGTGAACACACACAGTTGTGTTAAAAGTTTGGCTTTTAAAATCATATTTAAATCGTCCTTATGAAGGGGGACAGATAAATACACAAATATACACTGTGTTTTATATAAGTAGATTATGAAAATGGATGTGGCCTCTAAAACGTTGCCCAACAATTCCAAAGTGGCACCCGTCAAATTTTCCATGTACACATGCCCAACAATCATCATAAGCAAAATTTTTAAAAATCGTATATTGCAAGTCATGTCACGGTTCAAGTTGTTGGCGACCTGACTTATTCTTTCATGGTCGAGCTGCAACACCGAGAGGCTCCACATTTTGGGTATAGGCACTTCAGAATGTGGGCAAAGTTTTAATCTATCACACGTTGGCCTCAGCGTCCGTTTTGAGGCCACTTTCAGGTGTATATTGGGATGTGGAGTCGGACAATGCTGCCGCCGGCCGAAAGGCAAAAGATAACATTGAGGGCAATAACTCCATTGATTTGCAATGTCCAATACGTCCTGAAACCACCGCTGGGAAAAGTTCACTCAGCCAGGCAGTGTTGGGAATTCCACCTTACGCCCCCTCCTGCTCTCCCCCTGGGCAGCACCAGGTAGCCCCTGCTAATTATTTAATAAAATGTATTTTTTTTTCCATACCATCTCACAATCGATTGCATAGATGCCCAAGTCTCTTCCATTTTCTTGCAATTTGTCGATAGTACGGACAAACCCCTCCAGATTATCTTTCCTCCCATCAAACACATGATGCTGAAAAACAAAATCGTGCAGAAAAAAGTACATTAAGAGAAGGGAAAAACAGTAAGCCGTTTTGTTCATTGCATTTCTACCAACGTACCAAAACGCACACATGCACACCCTTGACAACAAAATTGAGCAACACAAGTTGCAGTTTGTATTATTTTCCCAGTATATTCAAACACGTTCATGTTCAATGGAAGTCACCTTCTACTTCTTCTTTCATTTGCACCATATGGCTAACAAATTTATACTTGCCTTTGCAATTTGACATCCAGGAGCTTCCACAGACCCTTGACAGCAGCTAAACCTCATCTCCCATCCACCAGGCACTGTGCACAATAACAGAAACAACTTCTTAGAGACTTTGAGAGCAGTCTACTTGAAAAAAAACAAAAACATTTTCAACACAGGTGACCCTTGTATAACGCGGGGGATGCGTTCCCGTGAAACAGCGTATTATCCAAAAAGGTGTTGTGGGGCAATATTTCACATGCAAAAATGGGGGTTATGTTCAAAATGGGGGAGATTTCAACCTTTTAAGGTTGCAGACCTACATAAAAACTTCAAAAAAGCAGTAAACAATGTATAAACTAGAAGGGCACTCGGTAGAGAGCATACCTCTGCCACGCAATGCCTGATCCACGAGAACATATCAAGCCCATCACATTTTTGAAATATCATGCTGAACAATACTATATCGTTTTTGGCCCTCTCAATGGTGAAGAATCACTTTTAAAATTAAATAATTCTCGTACCCAGATCCAAATTCAGATCTTCACCAAAATTGAATCCATTCTTCCTTGTCACACACCCAACATGTCCACCAAGTTTTGTCCGAATCCGTGCACAACTTTTTGAGATATCATACTATATATAGATTTTGGCCCAATCTATCAATGGTGAAGAATCACTTAAAAAATTATCGTAGTCGGATCCGGATCTTCACCAAAATCTAATCAGTTCGGCCTCGTCACACACCCAACATGTCCACAAAATTTCATCCGGATCCATCCAAAACTTTTTGAGATATCCTGCAGACAAACAGACAAACAAGAAGAAGACGTCGTGCAGAGCACGATACTTGCAAAATCCATAAAACAAATTTGACCTCAAAAATAATTGGTGGTTGAATTCAATGACCAAATATGCAAATCCTCTTCAAAATTTTAAATGAATCAAATGGAAATTGACAATTTTAGAAATTCAGCCAATGTTGACTTTTTGGCCGATGTGGACTTCCAAAATAATTGGTGGTTGAATTTAGTGAACTGAAATATATATACTGTTACATCTTCTTCAAATTTCAAGTCAATCAGATGAAAATTAAGGATTTTAGAAATACCACCCTAGTTGTTGACCTTGGGACGATGTTGACCTAAAAAATAATTGGCGGTTGAATTCAGTGACATAAAATATAAATCCTCTTCAAATTTAAAGTCAGTCGGATGAAAATTGAGGATTTTAGAAATTGGACAAAATTGTTGATCTTTGGCCTGTGTTGACCTTTTGACCTCAAAAACAAGAGGCTTCTTCCTTATGACAAACTCTATCATGTGGTGAAGTTTTGTGAAGATTGGTTTAAAATTGTGACCTGCAGGTGACAGACAGACAGACAGAATAACAAAATCGACTAACCAATATATTTGAAAAATCTTCGATTTTTCAAGTAACAAACAAACAAGCAGTCATAGACTGGTACTTACGAAATCGTCAACTTGACCTCTGACTTTGTCTAATAAAAGCTGTCTCTGGAGAAGGTAGCGACGCAAACCAGAAGTTTCTACGATGATTCTGTACCAAACCATCAAAAATCGAATGTTTGACCTCACTGTGACCTTGACCGTTAACCGATTTTGACCAAAATCTAATCAGCACTAGCCATCACCCTCCTGAATCACGTGGTGTAATAATATCGTGCCTACACACAAACAAACAAACAAACAAACAAACAAACAAACAAATAAACAAGAAAATAAACCAATGTCACCCGCAGGGTGACCCGTATCTTGCCAAAAGGTGACCACATGTGACTTCTTTAAGGTCACACTGAGGTGAACAGAGCTGCTATCCACCAGGAGCGACTCCTTGAGGAATATCTGCCTACGAGAGATTCCGATGAGAATCGTTCTACAGAGTAACCATGAAAATATGCTTTTGCCTCATAACGTCACCAAATGATGTCATAATGTCTCAAGCTTGACATATCTAGAAAGCACTCACCGTGGTGTTCAATTTGAGGTACCACACAATATGGTTCCTAAAACTTGAAAATTTGACCTTGGGGTCAAATATGTTTGACCTGAGGCGCTAACCATGAAGGTCAAGGCCAATCGCCACCAAAAAATAATCAGCTGAGCGCCAGACCATGAACTATATTCCCATGAAGTTTGAAGACGATCTGATAAAAATTACTCAAAAAATAAGGGTTTCGTCGACTCCCCTGATTTGCGACAGTGACCTTGACCTTTGACCTTCAAAATTTTGTGCACTGAAAGGGACCTCTAAAGGCCTCTGATATGCGAAGTTACAAATATTTCCAATGATAACTGTGCTCTGCAGAATTTTTTATACATGATTACAGACAAACAAACAAACAAACAAACAAAAAAAACAAAAAAAAAAAACATACAAGCTGACAAACATATCTTGCAAAAACTTCGTTTTGGCAAGATAACAAACTAACAAACAAACAAACAGAAATGGAAGTCATCAATATACTTACGAAATCTTTAGATTTCGTAAGCAACAAACAAAGAGACAGAAATGGGTGAAAACATAACCTCCTTCACCTTTGGTGGCAGAGGTAATAAAACAAACAACAACAATATTAAAATGAATTGCTTTTTAATAAGTGTTACCATGATTGGGGATGGATACAGCACATGTTGCTTGTGGCAGGTTGTACAGTTGAGGTGGAAGGCTCAGAAGATGAAATGGAGGCCAACTCGCTTGGGAATTTTTTGAAGAACTTCATAATGGAGACTTGAGTGGCTGCATTCATTTTATGTTTGTTGACCTCCTTGTAACATTTCAGGACATTCTCCATCTCTCAGCACATTGGAACTTCTCATGCAGTCAGGATCATGTGCAGCCATGGCTTCATCGACCAATTTGAAGCCTTTAGTCGTGACCTTCGTCGTGAGGGTTTTAACAGGCAGAAACTCCTCAGGACTCGATTCCGATTCCTCTCTGATGCGCCTCTCCTCCAGAGCCCAAAGATCTTCATTGCTCAGCTCCTCCCTGTCTGAGAGAAGCAAATCCTCAACATCATCTTCGTCGACCTCCTGAAATCCCACTTGCAGGGCCATGTCCACAATCTGTTGGTTGCCTTGCTTCGCTGACTGCAGCCTCCATGAAACCTCTGAACTCAATAACTGCCTCAGATCAGAGTTGATGGAGATGGAGACTATGGAGATGAAAGTGCAGCTGAGAATGTGTTTCCAATAAAGTCCAGTTTCATCGAGGTTAAACACCTGACTTGGTGTGTCACCTCCATCCGCAATCACTGCTTTCAACACAGCTGGACATTGTTCGGCAGTAGCATAAATCTACAGCAGCAGCTTCCCCAGTCAACTTGAGATTGTGGAACGAATGGTGACTTGAAGCGCCCGAACCACCCATGACTGGCAGCAAAAGGCACTGGATTATTGGTATCTTTGGTTAGATTGCCATACAAACTCCTCACCTTCTATTGAATGAACATTCCAGACAAGGACATGTTCTGTTGGTTCTGATGCTCTATCCATGTGGTCAGCATCTTCTCTGTTTTCTCAATAACATCAGGTGGAGATCTTGCAGTTCTGGTAACACTGAGATTCGTTGTTGTCAGAGCGCTTTTACAGATTTTATCACGATTGTCACGAATGGTTTTCACTGTAGGATTGCAAAGTCCTATCTCTCTCTCTATCTCTCTCTCTCTCTCCTATCTCTCCTATCTATCAAAGAGAGATAGGACTTTGCAATCCTACAGTGAAAACCATTCGTGACAATCGTGATAAAATCTGTAAAAGCGCTCTGACAACAACGAATCTCAGTGTTACCAGAATATCAATGCTTCACTCATCTACATCAAACCAATCAAAAATTTTGAATTACACCTCCAATGAATGAAACTTTCCTGACTTCTTCTTCACTAGATCCTAATCTCCAATGTCATTTGATACACACTTTGCAGCAATAGTTTTGGCTGCTGTGAGGGAACAACTCGTGCGGGACGACGGAGCACGAACAAATCGCGCCGGACGATGGAGCAAGAAACGACTCGCGCCGGACGACAGAGCACGAACAACTCGCGCCGGACGACAGAGCACGAACGACTCGTGCCGGATGACGGAGCACGAACGACTCGCGCCAGACAACCGACTCGCGCCGGACGACTCACGCCGGACGACCGAGCACAAACGACTCACGCCGGACGACCGAGCACAAACGACTCACGCCGGACGACCGAGCACGAACGACTCTCGCCGGATGACGGAGCATGAACAAATCGCACAGAAGGACATAGTGTTGCGGGCCGGGTATCGGCTGCGAGCACAACCGCAAGGTGGAGCAGTAGGGTCGACTCTACCGAACACCTGGAATCTAGATCGTACCTTTCGGAAAACTCCGAGGGTACGGGTCCCTTACCCGATCGTGAATCGTCAATAATTCCACCACGTGGTACAGGGGTATTTGCCAAACTTCAAAATACCTTGACCCACGTGGCGAACTACCGAGTATTCACACCTTCGACGGCACTCGTACGGGACGAGCCGTATGCGTGCTCAACCCGTGCGTGACCCGAGCGGATGGTCACCGAGCTTCCGTCGGTCCCAAATGCATACCACTACGGCAACAACGGCCTTTTTTAATTCTCCCAACATGCACAGCGTTAAACCAATGAAGAAAACACAAAAACGAGCTGATACATTTAACACATGGATATTCATTTACAATGGGTGGGGAAGGAACACATAAGAGCAGAGTTAAACAGACTAAAGAAATGCAAATAATGTACAAGGCAAAAAGCACTTAACAGTTCCTACTTACAGACGGGCCCACAGACGGACACACACACAGATACCCAGAAGGACATGGACCTGTCCATCTTGTGTGATTTGGCCGAACCAATTCGGCGGGACTTGAACCCGCAACTCGGTGCCGCTGCAAACACCGGGTACGGAGGCAGCGCCAGGCTCCAGCACGCGGCGATACACAAGCCAGCGACGAGATGCCAAGGGAACCAGAACACGCGCTCGAGATATGCGTTCCGCGCTCGAGCAGACCAGACACTCCCGACACCGCGCCGTCCCGTCTATTTCTTGTCGTTCGAGGGAGACCCTTCTCTTTTCGACCACTCGCCTCCCGATTGGACGAGGGGTCCACACGCGACTCATGGCAGCCTCCCGATTGGACGAGGGTGCACGTGTAGTCCTCGCCCTCCGCTCATTGGCTGGAGCTTCGAGCCGAAGCGACAGAGGCTCAGCCCACCTCCTCGCCTTTGGCTGCGTGCCTAATGGGGATCGTGCCGAGTCGGAAACGGGGCTGGTGAGACGCCCGCTCCTTGCCGATTGGCTTAGAGGGACGCCATGCCTATGTTAGGCTCCGCCCACATACGTGCTGACACGCACATAGGCAATGGCGTCGGTCAGAGTGAGGGGAAGGTGAAGGTGATGCTGGTGTTGTTGTAGTTGATGTTGGTGGTGTAAAAATAAAAGAAAACCATGACTATCAAAATAACTCCGCAGTGCATGAACATTTAATTACCCATTAAACAAGGGGCGGGGAGCTATCTATCCACATTGACTTATCAAAATAACTGAGCTATAGGACCTGTATGTTGAGTGCTCATGGCTTCCAGATTCGTAACAATAGCATGGTTGTTGTTGTTGTTGTTGTTTAATTAAATCCGCGCTGTAGCGAAAACACGTTATCAGAACACGCGTTATACCAGGGTCAGCCATACTTGCAAATGTCTGCTTAAATTTTCTTCAGGATAGATTGGTAAAAAAAAAAATAGAGTATACATTGAGAGTAATCTCAGGGACTAGTTCCTCAACTGCCTCAAAATTTATTGCTTTATGCATATAGCTGTCTTTCCCATCCTCTACAAGACATTTATATTGCCCTGCTTCATTGTTCTTGTTCAAGTAGTTTGGCCTCATCCAAAAGTAAAACTTACATGTGCAAACCACATTTGTAAAAGTACTGTGCTAAATGATCAGATACTTCTATAGCCCTGAAGAAAAAAAAAAGAAAAAAAAATGTGGTGATGATTTCAGTGGAATTATAAAAAAAATATTGCAAAGAGAGGTATAGGCAAGAACTGATTGAAAGCACATTGAAGTACCACAAGCCAAGTCCCAGGATACTTTGGCCAGAAAGAAGAGCATTGCATGGTTGGGTTGAGAAGGATAATCACAGCTCATTATGAACTCATATGCTTCGAAAGTTCTTTCTCAAAGGAAAGTACTAAAAAGATAGTTACCCCGTGCACGAGAAGCGAAATGCAGAGTTAAGCAATTGGTTCACTTTGTCTGTCTGTGTCTGTAGCTGTGAACCACCACAGAAAGTGAGGTAAGGCTGGCATTTCTCATGTTAACAGTTCATCAGAGCAAGAGAGCTCTGATGAAGGGCTTAAAATCAAAACATCCGCAGCATCTCACTTTGCATGATAGTCAACATACTCTTATCAGCTTTTAATTGAAAAAAATGTGATCACATTCACGATTGATGTGATGTGTAATGATCCAAACTTTGTTCCACAGTTGAGACAAAGGAGTGAGGTGAGCTGTGCACTTGCATCTTGTTATGACAAGAAGGGGGATAGTCACCAAATGTCTTTGATCTAATGGAGGCAGCAGGGAGGATAGAATGGATGAGAAAGCAAGTACAGCAAGACTGGATGAGAATGGATGAGAAAGCCCATAGAAGGCCAACAGACTATCAATCTGCCTGTTGCGGAGAAAGACAAATCAGGCACAGCGGCTTCTCAAGGTGGGGATGCTGATGATGTTCAGATCTTAGACCACAAGATCAGGAACTGGAACCCCCACCTACAAGAGGCAGCAATACTCCTTTACAATGCAAGCAAAAGCTAAGTTCTGAATAATTGAGGAATGCCGAGATACAACTATATTGAGAGGAGTTTGGCCACACAGCATTTGACGTTTGAAGCCAGACTTGGAGATGTGATACACAAAGGAGAGAATGTAGCCTGATGGCACCTCACTAGAGCAGCAATTTTAGTCAGATCGAAATTTATTGAGCATGAGCAGAGGTACCCGGGATTGCCTGGTGCTGTTCTCATCCTGTTGGCATTTTGAAGTAATCAAATATTTTTTCCATTTTTTTGTGGGGGCCTAAAATACTTCCCTTCACCCACTAAGGCCCTGTTCTTCATTGCAAGGCTCGCAAGCCACTGGCGGCCCCTGATGGCCCAAAGTGCGGCCCTGACGCATGGCGAATAATACACAAATGTGAAAACACCCCATCATAATTTGCCATAAATGCTGTCAAATTGACCCAATGCTTTCAAATACAGTGGGGAGAACAATAATTTGATACACTGCCGATTTTGCAGGTTTTCCCACTTACAAAGCACGTAGAGGTCTGTAATTTTTATCATAGGTACACTTCAACTGTGAAAGACGGAGTCTAAAACAAAAATCCTGAAAATCACATTGTATGATTGTTAAATAATTAATTTGCATTTTATTGCATGAAATAAGTATTTGATCACCCACCAACCAGTAAGAATTCCAGCTCTCACTCACAGACCTGTTAGTTTTGTCTTTAAGAAGCCCTCCCATTCTCCACTCATTACCTGTATTAACTGCACCTGTTTGAACTCGTTATCTGCATAAAAGACAGCTGTCCACATTCAATCAATCAGACTCCAACCTCTCCACAATGGGCAAGACAAGAGAGCTGTCTAAGGACATCAGGGACAAAATTGTAGACTTGCACAAGACTGGGATGGGCTACAGGACAATAGGCAAGCAGCTTGGTGAGAAGGCAACAACTGTTGGCGCAATTATTAGAAAATGGAAGAAGTTCAAGATAAGTCAATCTCCCTTGGTCTGGGGCTCCATGCAAGATCTCACCTCGTGGAGCCTCAATGATCATGAGAAAGGTGAAGGATCAGCCCAGAACTACACGGCAGGACCTGGTCAATGACCTGAAGAGAGCTGGGACCACAGTATCAAAGAAAACCATAAGTAACACACTACGCCGTCATGGATTAAAATCCTGCAGCGCACGCAAGGTCCCTCTGCTCAAGCCAGCGCATGTCCAGACCCGTCTGAAGTTTGCAATGACCATCTGGATGATCCAGAGGAGGAATGGGAGAAGGTCATGTGGTCTGATGAGACCAAAATAGAGCTTTTTGGTTTAAACTCCACTCGCCGTGTTTGGAGGAAGAAGAAGGATGAGTACAACCCCAAGAACACCATCCCAACCATGAAGCATGGAGGTGGAAACATCATTCTTTGGGGATGCTTTTCTGCAAAGGGGACAGGACGACTGCACCGTATTGAGGGGAGGATGGATGGGGCCATGTATCGCGAAATCTTGGCCAACGACCTCCTTCCCTCAACAAGAGCATTGAAGATGGGGCGTGGCTGGGTCTTCCAGCATGACAACGACCCGAAACACACAGCCAGGGTAACTAAGGAGTGGCTCCGTAAGAAGCATCTCAAGGTCCTGGAGTGGCCGAGCCAGTCTCCAGACCTGAACCCAATAGAAAATCTTTGGAGGGAGCTGAAAGTCTGTGTTGCCCAGCGACAGCCCCGAAACCTGAAGGATCTGGAGAAGATCTGTATGGAGGAGTGGGCCAAAATCCCTGCTGCAGTCTGTGCAAACCTGGTTAAGAACTACAGGAAACGTCTGTTCTCTGTAATTACAAACAAAGGTTTCTGTACCAAATATTAAGTTCTGTTTTTCTGATGTATCAAATACTTATTTCATGCAATAAAATGCAAATTAATTATTTAAAAATCATACCATGTGATTTTCAGGATTTTTGTTTTAGATTCCGTCTTTCACAGTTGAAGTGTACCTATGATAAAAATGACAGACCTCTACGTGCTTTGTAAGTGGGAAAACCTGCAAAATCGGCAGTGTATCAAATTATTGTTCTCCCCACTGTAAGTGTTCCAATGAGAAGTGTAAAAGTAACACAACTACATCAGCAGATGGCAGTACACAAACAATTATGCTTGCAGCCCAGTAACAACGAAAAAAAAAGAGCAAGTGGAGGCGGGGCCTAATTGCAGCCATTTTGGAGTCCAGCAGGCAGTGTGGTGGCTCTCACACTGATGTCTTATCGGCAAAAGTGGCTCCCCTCTACAAAAAATAGTGTAGATCACTGCATTAAGGAATGGGGTAGGGGATCATGTAACATGACCTTTTACGTTGCTACAAAGGCTTCAGCACGAGAGAACGATTTAAAATAAATAAATCCAACTTCTTTTGCCAAAAAAACTATTTTACCGAAAACACTTTCCAGCAGTCACTGATGAACCTTTGAAAGTTTGACGAAGATCCGTTTGGGCATCTCTGAGAAAAATGGCAACACAAACAGACAGACAAACATCTTTCTATCATATAGATTCAACCACAAACTGTGCAAGAACATTGTCGATATACTGTCGGACCTCGACATTCGCAGGGGATATGTTCCTGAAAAATGCTGTGAATGCCAGAGTCTGCGAATGTGGGGGCATTGTTGTTTTTTTTTACATGGTCTAGGCTCGTGGAAGAGCAATGACACAGAAAAAAAATCAGGAAACAACATAAAAGGAAGAGCAGGAGAAAGGGGAAAAAACACCAACAGCAGGGTGGAGGGATAAAGTAGATGGATACAGACAAACAAGGGATGCAGGTAATGATGAAGGGTAATTGAGAATGCAAAGGTGGACAATATGAATACATCAACACAATTGTGTTTGACCAGTTTGTGATTTTGTCAAGGTCTGAGAGGGAAGAGGCTGCTGCCTGTCTGTCAGAAGTATAAGAGATGTCATGCCAGAGGGTGGAGTCATCAGCAAAGAAATAAAGAGGATATTCCAGAGAGTCAGAGAGATCATTGATGAAGACAAGGAATAAGACGGGGGCTGAGAACACTGTCTTGGGGTACTTCAGCCTTGACAGGGAGAAGATGACAGGGTTCTGTTGAGAGCCACATGTTTGCTACGAGAGTGGAGTTGGCCTTGGATTCCGTAGGCAGAAAGTTTGGAGAGCAAGGCAGGATGCCAGACTGTATCAAAAGCTTGAGATATCTCCAGAGAGATGGCCCTGATCTGATGCCTGATATTGAGGGCCTCCACCATTGTTGGGAGAGTAGAAGCAGCACATCCAAGTAAGAGTGACTAGGTCTGAATACGAATTGATGATCTGAGATGAGGCTGTTGGAAAAAAGGAAAGATTTTATGACAACTGTGATGATGGATTCCATGACCGTGCTGATGATTGGAAGTGAGCTCATTGGGCTGCAGTAAAGAGCACGCGTTTGTGCACCTATTTATGTAATGCTGCAATGTTGGCTGATTTTTAAGCAGATGGAAGATGACCTAGGGTAAATGACAGGGTCAAAGGGCAGAGAGAGGAAGAGCAAGAGCAGCAGAGCAGGTTTTTACAACATGCGAGCTGATGCTGTCGAGTCCAGTTGCAGAGTCAGAGTCAGTGGTTGTCAGAAAATTCCCCCCTTTTCAGGTGCAAAAAGCACACAAATCAGGAGTAATTGAGTACAACTGGGAAGGATTGGTACATAAAGGGAGGAGTTAGGGAAACAAATTTTGAAACAAACACAGAATTGAGGCATTTGGCCTTCTCACGAGCGGAGTCGGCTGTGGTGCCATTTGAAGTGAGGAAAGGGATGGAAGGGGAGCATACACCAGAGACAGACTTGACAAGAAGCTACCAGGTTTTAGAGGACGGAGACAAGTTTGAAAACTCATGCTTGAGATTGGATAGATGTTTTCTGGCTTTCCTCCACCTTAGATGTTTTCTGCCCCCCTCCCCCACCCCCAAGATGTCCCACACTCCAATCAGAGTATTTCATAGAACTAGTGCGTGCCCGTACGTGCAAAAAATAAAATAAAAATACTTTCAAACCGTGTGCTAGAAACAACAAGCACACAGGCAGTTCCTTCGCTCTTGCGTGCCCATACGTGCGTGGCCATACATGCAAAAATAAAAATTAAAAAACTTTCAAACCGCGTGCCAGAAACAACCACAGGCCATTCCTTCGCTCTCGCGTGCGTGACCGTACGTGCGTGACCGTACGTGCGTGACCGTACGTGCAAATTTTTTTTTTTAATCTTTCAAACAAACACACAGGCCGTTCCTTCGCTTTTGTAAATGACGACTGGATTGGGGCATTGTGTTTATCTCTCTATAATTTATATAATCTATAACTCTATAATCTCTCTATAATATAATTTATTTATTTATCTATAAATGCGCAAAAGAAATGGAGAAATTATTAGAATACAGTAAGTCAACACTATCCGGAAGTCCGTACGTTGTAACCCGTAATGGGGAACGTGGCCACGCCTACGCAGCAACGTGTCCTGTCATTGGTTTGGTAAATAAATGGCCATAACTTGGGAACCACTTGTCCGATTAATATCAATCCTTGAAAAGGCACATACTCAGGTCCCCAGCAATATATCTGGAAAGTTTCAATTCGATCGGACCAGTGGTTGTCGAGAAACAGCAGTCACACACACACACACACACACACACACACACACACACACACACACACACACACACACACACACACACACACACACACACAGCTGGAATTATAGATAGACTAGTGCGCACCCATACGTGCAAAAATAAATAAATAAATAAATAATTAAATAAATTCAAACCGCGTGCCAGAAACAACAACCACACAGGCCGTTCCTTCGCTCTCGCGTGGCCGTACGTGCGTAGCCGTACGTGCAAAAAAAATTAAAATAAATAATTCAAACCGCGTGCCAGAAACAACAACCACACAGTCCGTTCCTTCGCTCTCGTAAATGACGACTGGATTGGGGCATTGTGTTTATCTCTCTATAATTTATCGAGAAAATCGAGAAAGTACAGAAATCCAGAAAGAAAGAACACAGTAAGTCGAGAAATCGAGAAAAACAGAGAAAGAATACAGTAAGTCGTCACTATCCGGAAGTCCGGCAGTTACGTCCTCACTGTCCGGAAGTTCGCATATCGCAGTTACGATTATTCGCAATTTAGTTTTAATGGCCAATTATTCAATTAGCACCAACATATTTTGCCTTTTCGCAATGTCATCGCAAGGAAAAACACAGAGAAGAGAAGAGAAAAAAAAGAGAAAGAAAAAAAAACAAACTTTCAAACCGCGTGCCAGAAACAACAACCACACAGTCCGTTCCTTTGCTCTCGTAAAGGCCCGGTCACACCTTGACGTTTTAGCCAGCGATGGCAACGTATTAAAATGTATCTAAAACGCTGGCTTACGTTGAACTTTTGATGTTTTTTTTTTAAAGATTCGGACGTATTCATAGCGACTTGGTCTTATGTATAACGCATTGGTAACGGACACAGGACGTTTCGTTGTGTTATAGATAACTTATACCAACGAATGCTGAACCTGTTGTTGGCCTACACAACCGATGCCCAACGATAGTCTAACTTAGGCATAGCGCGTTGCACGCATCGCCGACGATGTCTTGACGTAGCCTATTAAAAGGCTGACGCACAACGATTCGAATCATAACTGCCGTAGAAATGGAAGTGTCAACATCGCGGTCACACCTTGGCGATCTTGCCAGCGTATGCCGACCTAAGAAAAATGTGTCTAAAACGTTGGGGCACATCAAATACGGTGTGAGTAAGTTTGGTATACGTGAGTAGAACGCTAAAGTACGCTATCATACATCGTAGTAAGTAGAGTACGTCAAGAAATTTTAAACATGTTCAAAATTTTACGACGTACTCGGCGTATGACACACGTTCCGCATGCGATGGGGATAAGATTTACACACGATATGTGGACGCTTACACACGTCCACAAAGGCTACTTATAAGCTACTCATAAGTCGAAACACGTCGCGGTAATGTCTTTTTTACGCGAAACTTATTTCTAACTTATGTTTGACGTGCTTTGAACCAATTCTTTACGTAGTCCCAACACACATCGACGTATGTAGACGTATTCCAATGACGTCTTCCGGTCGACAAAGAAAAAAAAAATGAACGTGTTTCTAGCTTACAACTGCCATATAAAGACGTGTTCCCAGCGGTTTTGGGAATTGGTATATAAAAATGCTGCTCATAAAAGGGGAACCCAACAGTGTTTTTGAGTCGATCTCCATGTCAGCAGTAACAGTATCAGTATCAGTATCAGTATTAGTATTAGTATTAGTAGTAGTTTGTTCATGTTGGCAGTAGTAGGTGAGTGTGAGGCGGAGGGTGTGGGTTATGATGGATCGTCCTTGCGTTTAACGATTTCACGATTTAAATGATAAACTCAACGATTTAAAAGGCTGCATCTCCACTATTGAAAGTAGACGCTTGTGCTCAACAATTGGATTTTTTTACACTCAACGACTTTTAAACAGTACCACTCAGCTATTTTCATTGTTTACAATGAACGATTTAAATTGCTGTTACTCGCCTTTGTTTTTTGACGCTGGGTTTGGAAATTTGAAGCATTTCTTCTGAACGTGTTAAAACGCTCAAACTCGACTATTTTAAATAGACGCTGCCGATGGACAATTGGAATCATAGCCAAGCTAGACATCGAAGTGTGAACATCCTCGTCATGCCGAAGAAAAGTTTGAAGAATGCTGCAAATAAGTGTTCTGGCCGTGGCCGTGGACGCTGACGCAAGGACGATCCATTATACCGACGTCTTTCAGCCTATGAGTAACTTAAAAGTAACGTCTGTCGATGTGTGGCAACGATCGCGTCACGTGCCAACAACACGTTAATCATAGGTTAGAAATAAGTTTCGGGTACGCTAAACATTACCTCGGCGTGTCTCAACTTATGATTAACTTACAAGTAGCATGTGTTGACGTCTGTCAACGATCGCAGACCGTGCATACAACTTGTGGCCAGCGTAGCGGAACGTGTGAGTCATACGCCAGCATACGTCGTGAAATTTCAAGCATGAAAAAATTTGAGGACAACCAAAAAGTACAACGTTTAAAGCAAACGTACAACGACGTATGGCAGTGTTTTTCAGCGTGCTCTCAATGTTATCAAAACTTACCCATAACGTATTCAACGTGTGCCAGCGTTTTAGAAAAAAAATTCAAAAATCGGCATACGTTGGCTAAAACGTCAAGGTGTGACCGGGCCTTAAATGACAACTGGATTGGGGCATTGTGTTTATCTATAAATGTGCATAAGAAATCGAGAAATTATTAGAATACAGGAAGTCATCATTATCCGGAAGTCTGTACGTTGTAACCCGTAATGGGGAACGCGGTTGAGGATCTCTTCCCCAACGGCCATGCCTACGCAGAAACGTGACCCGTCATTGGTTGGTAAATAAATGGCCATAACTTGGGAACCACTTGTCCGATTAATATCAAACCTTGAAAAGGCACATACTCAGGTCCCCAGCAATATACCTGGCAACTTTCAATTAGATCGGACCAGTGGTTGTCGAGAAACAGCAGTCGCGCGCGCGCGCACACACACACACACACACACACACACACACACACACACACACACACACACACACACACACACACACACACACACACACACACACACACACACACACACACACACACCTGGAATTATAGATGAGCATGTGCTTAAGCCAACTTGTTGCCAGACTAAAGTTAACTGTCCGGACGTTTAGAGTTTGCTTTCGTCAATATGATTTCCTTTGTTACTTCCGCCACCGAAAGTGGACAGAGGTTATGATTTCACCCCTGCAGGTCTGTTTGTCTGTGAGCAGGATATCTCAAAAAGTTGTGGATGGATTCAGACGAAATTTTGGTGACAGGTTGGGTGTGTGACAAGGATGAATTGATTCGATATTATTGGTAAATATCCGGATCCGGATCCAGACACTCGAATTTTAAAATTATTTTTCACCATTGAGAGATAGGGCAATCAGACAACATTTTCTCCATTGTAGATATATGGCAAGATATCTCAAACGGTTACAGAAGGATTTGAACAAAACTTGGTGGATGAATTGGGTAGGTGACAGGAACAAGCTGATTATATTTTGGTGAAGGTGTGGATGCAGATCTCTCATCTATCAGTGGGATACAAAATGTAAATTGGTCAGTCTGGCGGAGGTTTGCGCTATACCGAGTGCCGTTTTAGTTATTCATGCATGCCAGTAAATAATCATAATAATTTCATCACATTTGTGAAGTCAAAAACTTCCAAACATCAAAATTAATGCAATATGGTATTTTCAAAAACAAATTTTTGAACACAAGTGTTCTAAACCAAAAGTTTATATCGAGTGAAAAAGGCAAAAAATGTACACTTCAACGCACAAAGTAAAAATAAAATTCTCAATGACCACTAAATTCTGCTTTTCATACGTCAAACACGGCCCAGCAATCAAACAAGCACTCGCACTTGAAAGCAAGTGGCCAATTGAAACACCAGCACAATTGGTGAATCTGCATTTCCCTCAGCATACCTCTATACCGCCAGGCTTTGCCAAAATGGAAATTGCACTCCTCTTGCCGTACAAAGTCTCCTGTAGCAGTTACCATGTACAGAGATCCACACCGACAGCAGGTTCTACGAAGGGCTTTAAAAAAAGAAAAAAAAAGATAAAAAATAAGACGAGTCAAGACTACTGAACCCTGTCACAATGCTTCATATGGGTGTCAGCCATTGGTTCATGACCTTTGTATTTTTTTGCTTGTTACTTGAGCAATTTTAAATGACATGGTCAGACAGATCGTCTGGAAGTTCAAACAAGATGCCGACAAAGTCTGCTTCATCCAGAAACATACAGTATTGGTTGATCATTTACAGTTTTTTGTGCGTCAATGTATTGCAGAGTTAGATCTCAGATCACATTTTCAAACTATTCAGCAAGCTTTCTTGTGAATTATGCAATCAAATCTTTGTGAATGATTGACCAATTGACCAATCCATCTGAACATTTGGAAGTGAATCGTATTATATACAGATGCGTACGCATATACATAACATATGCAAACACAGTGCTAGTGGTTTGGGAAATTCAAAAAAGTACATTTTCAAAAACCTAAATTCAGTTACATACAATAAATTTTGGTTCACGTTGACAATGGAAAAAGAAGCATTTATTTGTGCACTAGCGTTGTAATTTTAAAAAATTTTGGTGCAGGAGATTCTCAACAGATTGCATAATTATCAAAAGCATAGAAAAATAAAAACTAAAAAACCCCCACTATTCTATGTACAAGGAGCACATGTGCAAGGATAGCCAATGCTGTGCTCAAGTCAATTGCAGCTGCTTCAGACAAGCATTGCTGGAAAGCTAGATATCAGGCACTAAATACTGTTATGTGGAAAAGGGGGGAAGGGGATGGGGGGATCCATAGCTAGACTGTGGTAAGCGTTGCATGGTCCGTGTGTTGCGTAGGTTAGATTGCCATGTAACAGGGATCTGTCAGAGTAAGTCGTTTGTTACACGTGATGCTGAGGAGGCAGCAGATGTAATTGAAAGACAGGGTCGACTAATTACAAATGGGTAAAAACCTCTTCTTGGAGGCGGGGCTAGGTGAAGACTTCCCATCGCAGAGGCACACATTTCACGTGTGTGAAAGGCCAATTACGATCTATCTGGCCAGTGTGTATCAACCATGGCGGTGCAGTGGGCTATAGAGCCCAAAAGAAAAGGTGTGGCTTGATTTTCATAGGGGCCTCCCCCATGGGCGGGACCCAAGAAGCAGACTCCGCCCATGAGGAAGAGGAGAAAGGAGTTCTGACTGGGGAGTCCAGGTGAGAGGACAAGGAGAGGCTTGTGAGGGCAAGCGAGTCAGTGAGCCCGGTGCAAGAGAGAGGACATGAGGGAGTCCACGAGTGTGCACATGAGTGTAGACTGGAGAGTCCACCAAGAGAGACTGGGGTGCAAGGAAGACAGAGACCTCACTCAGAGGATAAGCCTCATGTGGGTTCGAACCAAGCTGGATCACCCTGTGTTTTGGAGGGCCTGGAGGTAAAAGGACCAAGGGGACAACATGGCCAAGTGGAAGGCCTACTTATCGCTGGCCCTGCTCGTGGCTGTTTTTAACTTTGTCTGTGGACCATCGCCACTGGTGCTGCTACTGCACCTGGTCTTTAAAGCAGACATCATTGTATCAAGTCCTACGTCCACTCTGCGCATTGTAAAGAAAAGGGAAGTCCAACCTGCATTATTGTTGTAATGTGAAAGTGATCTGGCGTACCTAGTGGGTAGTATTTGAGCATTTATTTCTCCATTGTATACAAGTTTGTGTATCCCATTCTCCCTTCCTGTGTCTTTTTGACTCGCTTGGTTTGTTCCGTTATTATAGCATCTTGTTGATTCTTTTCCCTATGCTTTTCATTATAAAAATAAATTATTTAAAAGTTAAGAGCATGTTTCAGCCATTGCTTTCCGTGTAGGTTTGCCGTTTCGATTCATTTGGGTGACCTTGGAGAATGGTAAAGGTAAAGTAAAACTGAACAGTGCCATAAAAGACCGCTTGGACCATCTGTCGGGCCATAAGGTCCCAGCTCTGAGTAATTCCGTGTTAACGGGATACTTGGACGCGACAATACTAATCTTTGCACCTAAAATCCTCCACGGCACTGCTGGGCGGTTTATTTCGCCAACAGTGAGACACAGAAACATGGGGGATAATAAAATGAAAATAAAATTATAAACGGCAGGTGGGAAAAACATGGAAACCTTTTCAATAGGACATGGCAATTTAAACTAAATTAATCTTGATTATCGACAAAGGAAGTATGTAAATGTGGCAGTGTGTACAGTGACAAACACAAAACAGACTCCATTTCATTTATTCTTTGCCCTGAAGGTGCCATCGATACACCATAGCAAACACTAAATACACCGTCGTCATTGTGGCTGCCACAATTTTTAAGGTGCTGCAGGGAAGTAACTGACCAAAAAATAAAAATGAGAAATAAATAAAATGTCAGCGTCAACCCCATGATCGATTCCAAAATTAGGGTCAGTCACGCAACCGGAAACAGACTTTTGGCCGAATGCAAAAATACAACTTGATTTACAAATTTCATGTACTCACGGTCACCAAGTGGCTTCTTCGTGTCTGTTGAAAATAGCAAAGCAATACCAGGGCGATCAGGATGTGGTCGGGGATAGCCATTGGCTTGTAAATCTTCCTCTGTCAGAATATATTCCTTTAACCTGTTGATGAGGCTCGTTTCTGCAAGAAGTTGAGAGATAAGATAAAGTTTAATCTCAAACAATTTCCATGAATGAATCAAGCTCTGTGAGAATTGATCATGTCCAATTTCCATGACAACCTTCATTGGTGATGTTCAGGTATTGTTCTCTTAAAAGTGTTTCTGGCAGTCCTGAACCCTGCATTAGTACCCTGGGGTGTTTGGAAACCCCAATTTTTTTAAATGTCCCGTTTTCTATAGATGTGCGCAATAATATCCATTTTCTCCGCAGTAGCTTCACGATTCTGTGTGTTGAGTGCGCTCAAAATTTTTCATGGTCCTGTGGGAACTCTTGTGAGAGGTAGACGTCATTTCTCAGTGGGCAGAGAGACAATACCTCAGGGTACTAACAAGGTACTGAAAAAATAAGCCTGAAATTCCTAAGGAATTCTTAGAGACAAAGAATAGATGTAATTATGACAGCATATTTGGTTTCACAGACAAAATGACACGAGTTTCATACATCCCGCAGAGTAAGAAGGAGAACAATGTTCTTGTCAGCAGCATGCACTATGATGACAAAATTGACCCAAATTCTGGAGGTAAGAATAAACCAGAAATTATCAAAAAGAAGGTTCCCTGCATGCCCAATGCCCCCACAACCCCACTCGTCACAGGGGGCAAAGAGATGTGCATTCTCTCCCAGGTCACGCGATCATAAAGTGAAAACAGTGTGTAACCAGTGTGGTAAACATGCGTGGAAAGAACACAGCAAGTTGACTGTCAGTTGCATTGAGTGCCAAAATAAATATATCAGGTGATTAAAGTGAGTGATGAGAATGTTTCTGCTGTAGCTAATGAGTTTTGATAAATTTTGTTTTCTATTATTGTCTTGATGTATTTATGTACTCGTGTACTATGAAATCAAACTGAAATAATTATATGTATAATCCTGCATACGTTCACTAAATAAATGAGTTGAACTTCATGCAAGTTTTGCTTACATGCTTCTATTCATTTTAAAAATTTAAAAGTTGAGGTGCTCAAACACCCCAGGGTACTAACGGCGTAAAAAAAAACCATGGTACGAACGCAGGGTTAAGGAACTGCCAACACACCAATGCAACTGGTAGTTCATTTATGGAGATAGTGCACAGCAGGCTTAACCATCCTCTTCCATAAAATCGTCCACTATCTCTTCACATCTGGGCAAAGACTGCCTGTGACTTGTTTTTCAAAATTCTCACATCACATATTAATCAGTTCATACTTTCATGCCTCCAGATATCTTGCCCCTCATCCATCCCCGTTTCAGTAATTCTGGAAGTGAAGTAATTGCACAAAGTAGCTTATATTGTCCTCCTAAAAAGTTGTGTTCTCTCTACAAATCTCGGAATTGATGCGTTTTTCTTCTTCAGATGTGCCAGAGCTCAAAATCATGTTCACGTGAGGTCCAATTATGACAATCTCTCATCCTGCAAAAACTTAATGGAAGTTGGCAAATTACATCACTGCGAGTTCATGCACTTCATCGACTTCTTCATTAATGAAAGACAAAATTACATTGGACAATGCTCTTACTTAGGATGAATGTTTTATCAGTCTTGTCTTTGGAAAACATATTTGGACTCCACAAGCCAGGGGGGGGAAAAACAGGGTAAAAGGTGATAGAGGAGAGGAGGAAACAGTCACCCGCAAGTTCGAGGATTGGGTTTGGTTTGGTTAGGTAGGGTTAATGGTGGTAGAAAATATTTCAGCAAGGAATGGGATGGGGTGCACTGCCTGCTTGAACCCCTTGGAGGGAAGAGTGGGATTAACATCCTCAGGAAGGATTAACATCCTCACAAACAATAGAAAAGAGGAACAAAAGAGTGGAGATGTGCAGCAAGCCTGGATTTTGGGAAACTAATCAGGAGGGGGTTTACTGGAAGAAGGCATACATCCTTGGCTTGCTGTGGTAGGTGTTGGGAAGGAGAGGGAAAGGGGGGGGGGTCAGAGGGCTGAGCAGGAAGAGGGTGCTAGACCGGAGGAGAGGCAATAAATACAGGCGACAGACATAGCTGCAATGTGAGAGCAATCGGTCTTGAGCTTTGGCCTTATTGCCGGAGGCCAATAATAGTGAGGTTTCACATTTGGTGGCCAAAATGATGCACATCTTCAGAATTCTTCGGAATCATTTTGGAAAATGGCCGCCAATCTACTTTAACAACATGGGATATCTGTCATTGTTATTCTCTTTGTAGGTTTCTCAGAGGTGATAAATACTCCATGTGATGTGCATTTACAAAGGAAAACAATACAAATGTCATTTGTGTTGATATATTATATTTCCAACCATTGTATTGGGGGGAAAAAAGGTCATTTTTATGGGAAAATCCATTTTCGCACACAGCATCAGTGACAGGTTCAGAAGTATTTTGTTGTGGTGGTGGTAGTGGTGGAAGTGGTGTTGTAATTTGTAATATTGGTGTAGTAGTAGTAGTAGTAAGTAGTATTAGTGTGGTAACAAGGTTTGTGTCTTGTGTCTTTGCAGAATATGGAGTGATAATCATCAGGAGCGGAGTCAACACGAGCGGCAGTGACCATGTCAAAGAAGTTCCAGCTAGTGCATTCTTCCATGGACCGTGCGTCACAAACTGGGAACTGTGTGCCATATGCCAGGAGGACACAGCAGAGTCCCTTGCTTGCCAAGAAAATACGAAACACCCAAACACAGGGAGTGGGTACAAGACACTGGCCGGGAATCTCATGCAGTATGGAGAGTTGGGCTTACTACCCGGAGCGCTGCAGCTTGATAGACTTGATGAAGGAGAGGGCATCGAGGCCGCACTGGTTGCTCACAAAACTGTCTATCATAAACGATGCATGCTTCGTTTTAATACAACAAAGTTGCAAAGAGCACAGAAGAGGCCAGCAGGAGGCAGCTCATCTGGTGAAGGCAATGCTGTGCCAGGAAAGCGCAGCAGGTTACTCAGTGCAGAATCAAGTACCTCTAGTCAACCCTCATGCTTCTTCTGCAGACAGTCTGGTGTGGACACCTTACATGAAGCCACCACCTTCAAGATTGATCAGCGTGTGCGGCAGTGTGCAACACAAATTGGAGACCACGAACTGCTGGCACGGCTCAGCATGGGTGATATGCGAGCTCTTGATGTCAAGTATCATTCCAAGTGTTTAATGTCTCTCTACAATCGCGCAAAGTCCTCTGTCAATGCTGAAGACAAGACTGGTCATGAAAGTGTGGTCTCTGGAATTGTGCTGGCAGAACTTTCCCTTTACATTGAAGATACTCACCTGGAAGAGGACACATCTCCTGTATTCAGACTTGCCGACCGAGCAAACCTGTACGTGAACAGAATGGAGCATTTTGGAGTTCCCTTTTCAAAATAGAGTAAAGTATGTAATCTATAATGCAATTTTTGTTGATTCCAAACCCATTGAATGTGATGAATATCATTTGACTCTTGTTCTCCAGGCAATAATGGGTACTTTACAGCGAAAAGTTTCAGGAGAGCAGCAATTTACAATTCAAATAATGACTTTTTTACCGAAAATACTGGCTCATAATATTTGAATATGCCTTTTCCAGGTCAATTTACTGAATTTTATACTTTCCTTATATCTACCACCAATACAATAAGAAAATAAGAGCATATAGCCAATTTCGCTAAAGTAGAATGGCGGCCATTTTGGAAAATGGTCGCCGAAGCTGACCAAGACACAATCTCGGGTGGCTCCATATCGAGAATTGTTCGGAATACATTATTCTACATGTATACCAATTTTGGTGCTTTTATGCAAATTTAAACAATTGATCTGAAATATCAGACTACGCTGCAGGACTATATTCAGCTTTCCTTGCTTCCTTTACACAGGTAAACCACTGGCATTACAGTATAGTTATATAACAAACATGAAGACCGCAGAAGTACGACAATGCATTCTTAAATACTTGGCCACTGGATTTCTTTTGCAGGACATTTCCAAAGAGCTTGATTTTACTATATTTTAGTTTTAATTCACCATAATTAGTGCACACACAAAAGTAAGCACAAACCCTTTTGTAAAGTAGCAATGCTGAATTGCTTCAAATACTGCACTATAATCACCAATGTATTTTTCATACACGTAATTGGACAGACAATTTTGATATGTAAAAGAATAAAATGCAAATTAAAAGTCAAATTTTATATATGTCTATACATTTGGAATACACAATATCTAATATATAAAGCTCTTTCCAACCACTGACTCACTGACTGATAGTAAAGATCAGTACCTTCCGGGTGACGAAGAAAGCTGAAATTTTACGAACCAATCAACATCGAAGCCGATACACCGGGGGAAAAAAACGAAAACAGAACCATCGGAAAGCATCCCAAAATGAAAATCTAAATAAATGAAGAAAATAAATGCAGGCGAGCGACCCAAGACAATAGGGTCATTCCATGTCAAATCATCAAAGAATCTGTCGTCATCTCTCAGATTTTTATAAAACTTTGGGAACCAATTGGGACCCATGAAAAACGGCAAGAACTCAAATATTTTTGCTAACAGCCTCTTAATTAGTGAGATACAGACTAACGAACTTTGGACTAATTAGCACGACGTCGCGAATTCAAATGGCCATATCTCTAAAAGTATAACACCTAGAGAGCTGGTTTTGGTGTCATTTTAAAGGTATTTTCATGCCCTATGAATTTGTCTGGGCAACATTTTCCTACCTCCAACCACAAAAAAGTTATCACAAAATATAAACTTCAATCATGAATCCCCAAAAAATGTATCCTTCAAATTTCCTCAAATTCATCCCAGAGGTACCTTATGATGTCAAGAAGCTTCCACATAAATTTTGTGATGGGCACTCCAATAGTTTCTGAGATATGAGCAATAATGTACATGTACGTATGGCATATAGGTTCGAAAATCAGCATTTGTAATGTATTATACCAGGGGTCGGGAACGTTTTTGACTCAGAGAGCCATTAAAGCAAAATATTTGGAAATCTATTTCAGTGAGAGCCATATAATATATTTTAAGACTGAATTCAACTAAATGTGAGTATAATAAGCCTCTGAATTTATTCTTTTAAATAATGTTGTTATAATACTCACCATTAATGGGACTTCTGGTGCTGCATGGATTTGCTGATGGCTTTGTAGTCTGGTTGGTACTTGGTGAGGTTAAGCTTCATGCAAGCGTTGAGGCTTTCATCCATTAGACATGATCGTAGGTTGGACTTGATGTTTTTAAGATGTGAGAATGACTGCTCACATGCATACGTAGATCCAAATAAGGTCAATACAGCAATACTCACACGCTGCAGTGTGAGGTATGTGACAGGAAGCGCGTTCCAAGTTTTGATAATCAGCTGGTCTTCGGGTTGAAGTTTTTTCATTTCTGTCCACATGTGCTTGCTCGCCAACTCCGCTTTCTGTCGTGCGATTCTTTCCAAATCTTCATTCAGTGACTTGAACTTATTCACCCACATGTCTGAGGCCTTCAGGTCAGCCACTTCTGCTTCAAAATCTCTGACGGAGACACCAGGAATGTAACTCAGGTCGGCTGTGTTCAGTGAACACTCGTTTGGATGGGTGATGAACTTAAAAAGACGAGTGTGCTCACGAAATTCTCCAAAGCGTGCTTTGAATAACTGTAGGAGACTGGATGCGAAGCCAGCTAACTGGTGGCGATCAAAGTTTTGAGTGGGCTCACTTGCTGTACATGCATCTTTAAATTGTCTCAGTTTTTCAAAATGTAGTAAACGACCTGTTTCAAGATCCATGATAAAGAGCTCCAGCTTGTTTTCAAAAGCAAACACGGCTTGTTGAAGGGATAACACTGTATTTCCAATGCCTTGCATTTTCACGTTGAGCTGGTTCAGATGTTCAGTCATATCCACGAGATAGTAAAACTTGAGGAGCCACTCACTTTCGGCTAGCTCAGGATGCTCAATCCCTTTCTTTTCAAGGAAAGTCCGGATTTCGTTCAGGCAAGCCGCGAAACGGCAAAGCACCTTCCCTCTTGACAACCAACGCACATTGCTGTGCAAAAGCAGACCGTGATAGTTATTTCCAACTTCATCCAGCAGTGTTTTAAACTGGCGACCATTTAAGGCTCGGGCAACAATAAAATTGATCACACGAATGACCAGCGACATCACTTCGCCAAGCTGCCCATCACACATCTGAGCACAAAGTGCCTCCTGGTGTAGAATGCAATGGAAACTTAGGATGGGTCTATTTTCATGTTCACGGAGAAGTGCCACAAATCCTTTGTTTTTCCCCACCATACACGGAGCACCATCAGTACACACTGAGATAAGTTTATCCAGAGGTAGATTTTTTTCTTGAGCGAACTCCATGAAAGACTTGAATAAATACTCACCTCTTGTGGACCCTTTTATTGGCAGAACAGCAAGACTTTCTTCGCGCAGTGTATCATCAGCAGCATATCTTGCAATCACACTGAACTGCGACAAATGGCTTACGTCTGTTGACTCATCCAAAGCCAGGGAAAAGAACGGTGCTATATTTATGTCCTTCACTTGCGTTTCCTCCACTTGGTTTGCCATCATGATGGTACGATCATGAACAGTTCTTGCCGACAGAGGCATGTCTTGTATCCGTTTGATTATCTTGTCTTTGTTCGGAAGATCATCAAAAAATTCATTGGCTACATCCAGCATGAACGTTTTAGCATACTCGCCATCTGTGAATGGTTTTCCGTTCCTCACTATTGCTAAAGATCCAGCAAAGCTGGCGGAATTATAGTCACCTTGCCGGGTCCATACGCGGAGTTGCTGCTGGCTGGCTTGCACCCTGCTCAGTAGCTCTTGGCACGCTTTCTTTCTGCTGTCTCCCACAGGGTATTTTGATGCAAAGGTAGCATGGCGCGTGTCGAAGTGCCGCTTTATATTCGACCGTTTCATCGATGCAATTTTGTCATTGCAAATTAGACACACCACAGAACCTGCTCTCTCCACAAAGGTGAATTCTTCGGCCCATTCGTCCTGAAATGTACGATACTCCTCATCCTTTTTTCTTTTCGCCATTTTCTTCGTCGAAGGGTGAGCTTTGAGCAAATGAGAGAGAGGGAGATGTTGACCCAAGTGAGTCTGGCTGGCCTGCGCACGGGCTGACATACTCGAGAGGTGTGGCGCGGCCGGCCGACTCTGAGATGCTGTCGCCTCAGCGGTGGCGCGTGATTGGTCGAGATGAATTCCGTGACGCGTCTCGGCGGCGGCACGTCATTGGAG
This sequence comes from Eptatretus burgeri, assembly GCF_056783735.1. Lineage (NCBI taxonomy): Eukaryota > Metazoa > Chordata > Myxini > Myxiniformes > Myxinidae > Eptatretus > Eptatretus burgeri. Next base: position 72,689,440 of record NC_140966.1, read on the forward strand.
GAACCGAAATCACGAGTCGCCTCGGCCGCATGACTGGACGAAACAAAAACCGCTTCAGCCAATTCGGAGGCGTTTTTTTCTTCTCTCCTTCTGCCAAGTTCAGCCCTGCACGTGAATGAAGCACGACACCATTCAAACTATAGGTAAAGCTTCCGCGAGAAATGTTGGGCTTTGAAAGTTTCAAACTCCAATTTTATCTGCGAGCCAGATGCAATCATCAAAAGAGCCACACCTGGCTCGCGAGCCACACGTTCCCGACCCCTGTATTATACAATCAATAAGTGAGTTCAAGTACACAGTGTTCACTAACCTGACTTAGGCTTTCAATTTCCTCTTCAATGCAGCAACAGCAGCACTTGTTTCTTCCCCTCAGGCCCAGTTGAAAATGAAAGTATATGATACTTCAAAGCAATTGATGGTCGTTCCCTGTGTTCCCTGTCATGGCTAGGTTAGAATGATTGTATAATACATTACAAATGCTGATTTTCGAACCTATATGCCATACGTACATGTACATTATTGCTCATATCTCAGAAACTATTGGAGTGCCCATCACAAAATTTATGTGGAAGCTTCTTGACATCATAAGGTACCTCTGGGATGAATTTGAGGAAATTTGAAGGATACATTTTTTGGGGATTCACGATTGAAGTTTATATTTTGTGATAACTTTTTTGTGGTTGGAGGTAGGAAAATGTTGCCCAGACAAATTCATAGGGCATGAAAATACCTTTAAAATGACACCAAAACCAGCTCTCGAGGTGTTAAACTTTTAGAGATATGGCCATTTGAATTCGCGACGTCGTGCTAATTAGTCCAAAGTTCGTTAGTCTGTATCTCACTAATTAAGAGGCTGATAGCAAAAATATTTGAGTTCTTGCCGTATTTCATGGGTCCCAATTGGTTCCCAAAGTTTTACAAAAATCTGAGAGATGACGGCAGATTCTTTGATGATTTGACATGGAATGACCCAATAGGGAAGCACGGTGAGGCCAAAAAAAAAATGTTGCATTGGCGTAACGGGTCACTGAAAAATAGGGTAGGTAGGTAGGGATTTTTTTTTTTTAATAAATCCCTCCCAAAATCTCCCTCGGCTCGAGTACCCCCCCTTTTTGTCGGCGACCCCCCCCCCACTCAAAAAAAAAAAAACTAGTACAGTGAACCTTGCCTAAATCGAACTTGCATAAGTCGAATAATCACTTAAGTCAAAGATCTTATCAAGTTCTCTTCTCTTTATATTCTTTTGTTTTTACACCTTTAAATCTAAGCTATTTCTTCAGTCCTAACAGATTCGACTTAGACAAGGTTGACTGTAGTTTTTACAACAGCCAGTGGAGTACTGTCGTACATGGTAGACAAAGCATTGGAGGGGCAGAGCATTGTTCACGAACAACACTCTGCCCCTCCAATGCTTTGTCTACTGAGTACGACGGTACACCACTGACAACAGCTCTAAGATGTGTAAATTCTATCGTCAGATGCCAGGAAATCCCATATGAAGACCCTTTAAATATTTTTTTTTTCCCTGGGGGAGGCCCCCCAAACTTCCTGCTGGGGCTCGGGCCTTTCGCCTTTGGCGGATGAAGCCCCCCTTTCCCCAAGATCCTGAATCAGCCCCTGCCAAGCCTGAGATATCTCAGGCACCATCTCCAGGGGAATACACAAGATGCTGGTTTATAGCCTTTTCGGTGCTGTTCACACATATATCAACATTTTTAATAGCAAATACAGTGAACTCTGCCGAAGTCAAACCTCTCTAAGTCAAATAATCGCCCAAGTTGAAGTAATTTTTTTTTAACAAATCATGCAAAACATGTCTTTACCTCTGGTAAGACAAATTTCTTTTAAATCGAACAGATTTTTGTGGTCCCAAGAGACGACGAAGCGATAACCGAAGTCGTCTAAGATAGACACCTTTTCCGCCGCCAAAACGTCCGAAAAGGACCCTCCATCACTGCTAGACGCTTGCACGGAGGAAAGTATTGGAGCAGTGTCACAATTTACATCTGCAATTCCCTGAATGATATCTCAAAGCCTCGCATCTTTGTCGCATTTTCGTAAGACGCTGAACAGTTTTTAGGCCCAAGCATGCCAGTAATCTTTGATAGAGTACGCGGCCATGTTGGAAACAACAGACGACGTACTGATCGAGCGAGGCGCAATATCTCTCCCTCGTACAGATGATATGCAGAGCCGTTTCGCACACACACACATACACGCAGCGAGCTAAACTGACATATGCATAGCGCAGCGTGCAGCGGGTTCTGTCCGAAACACTTCTGGGTTTTTGCGATCGCGATCGCAATCAACAAGATACTTGATGTCGATAAAAAAAAACCGTAGGGTCGGCGGAATTTTTAGGGTCGGGCGGGTTACGCCAATGCAACATTTTTTTTTTTGGGCCTAATTTTGCATGCCAACAGATATTGAAGCCAATACACCAGAAAGAAAAAAAATCACAGAACTGTCGGAAAAAATCCATAAATGAAAATATAAAGAAATGAAAAAAATTAATGCAGGTGAGCGACCCGAGACAATGGGGAAGCACGCTTGAAAAATCAATTACAGGTGAACGACCCGAGACAATGGGGAAGCACAACTCGTTATTGTTAACACATTGTGTAAGCATACCCCACTAACACACACACAGACACACACACACACACACACACACACACACACACACACACACACACACACACACACACACACACACACACACACACACACACACACACACACACATATACACACACACACACACACACACTTTTTGTTTTTAAAGAAAAAAATTAAATCTAATTGTATTAGACAGTTGTTTTCTGGAGGCTACAGATAAGAATAACAAGCAAACTGTTCAAGCATTACATGTTCTGAGAGCAAGCGAGGTTTTCAAACCAAGCCAACACAGATATACCCTGCAGGTGTAAAACAATGTTTTATTCTTCAAAAACCCACAATTGACCACAATCCTATCTACACACCAATTATCTATCCTTCTCTGCATACAATATTGAAGTAAAACAAAATACAAACTCAAGTTTTCAATTAAAATTTCTTTCTTGAATGAAGAAGAAAAAAAAAATAGATCAAAATGTTTTTTTATTTAAATTTAAAAAAGACAAAAGGTGAAGATTTAGTATCTGACAATGCAATGGAAGAATGAAGGGATCAAAAACTCACCATTCAGATCATCTACTGGCTTTCCCCGACCAGAACGATTTATTGTGAAACTCGTTTGAGCCGCAGCCTTTCCCCCAAGTACAGCCTCATGGGATAGATGACGTCGTGGCATGCAAGCCCCTGCAAACAAAATGCGTTGGAAAAAACGAAAAAGGTAAAAGGGGTGGGGGAAAGCAATGTGATAAACAAAAATAAATTGATTGAAATAAAATTAGAACAGCAAAGCCAGCCGATGCCCTTGTCTATATTTTACTATTGAAAATGAGATCACAGTATTGCAAACATGAGACAATACGACGAAGGAAAGTGAGCATGCTGCAAAGTGCAATGAGATTGGTGGTCATCAACATCAAACTCCTCAACAAGCATCAAGACCAACCGTAAAATCATTTGTACAGAAACAACCGTGGGCATCCGAACACATGCTTGGCCACACCCAAAATTTCATCACCGCAGCTTACAAATGGTAATTAAGATACAGCTAAAAAGCCATTTGGCCCACATATTCACATCCCAGCATTCCATACCAACTGCAGATGGTGCTATTTAAACAGCTAATCCCCCAAGTGGATTGCTTGGTTAGGGTCCCAGAACAATATGGTCTACCCTCTTGAAAGATGCCACGGGATATTTTTAACTACTCCAACCACAAAGCAGGAGGGAGAGCCAGCTTTATGCCCGTTGTAAGGACAATGAGCTCTGAAATGCAGCAACTGTCCCCAACAAGACTTGACATCAGAACGACAGCTTTTACTAGACTCAAACTCTCCCAGAAATCGAACCAGAGCAGACAGCTAAATATTGAGCAAGCAAACAAATAAGCTATCCACATCTTGTGTCCAATGATCCATTATTCGTACCTAACTTACTGCTGGCAGGCATTGGACGAGTTGGGGAAGCCTGAGAGCGCAGCTTCTTCAGCGTGTTTACTGCCACGTTCAGATATATCGCCTTACTCGTGCTTCGCTCGTACACAGTTTTCTCTTCTGACAATCCCTGGGCACAATAATACGTTTCACATAAAGCACTGCTTTATCTGCTCTCTGAGTTTCTTCACCAATACCAAAACATTTACTGATACTATTTCTACATTTATAAAAACATTGAGATAAACTTTCAGGAAATTGCTTCTGAAAAATGCATCACACATACATATGTGTGTGTGTGTGTGTATATATATATATATAATAATATATATAATAATATATATATATATATATATATATATATATATATATATATAATCGAACAATGAGGTTCAGAAAAAGAGGTTACCACTTATTATTATTATTGATTTGTCAACATAATCAACTTCTCCAAAAGAATGCAAAAGGTCACCTCACCTTATCAAAAGCCTCATGTTCTGGAACTTTTTGCTTGAGGAACTCATCAATAAAGGTGTTGAGGTATCGCTGACGAACCACGACAGGTACTCTGGCAGTGCTATCAGGCACAATGATTGGATGCTTCAGGTTTTGCCTCTGCATACCATCAGAGCAGGAAACAATCGGAGGAATATGGGATTGAAGCCTGGCCTGAAAATTGTTTCCAAATCGACACGATTATCAAACTTAATCAAAACCAACCAATTTGAAGCAAGAGTGGAGTTTCAGAACTTGCTCTCCAAGTGGCTGAATTGGTAATCAGTTGAGCACCAAACAACTGAGGTTTCAACCAATTATGTAGAGTAGCTCTGAATTTTGGCAGTGGGTCTGACGCAGCAAATAATACAAGTCAACAGCAACAAATACACAGCTACACCACGGTCACAATTACAATAGTAACAGTGAGCTAAACTGTTAGCTGTTAAGCTCCTCCCAAAAGTAGCAGTTGGAAGTCACATCAACAGACACAACAAACAATGAAGTCAATGGTGTGTTTGTGTATGTGTATGTGTATGTGTATGTGTATGTGTATGTGTATGTGTATGTGTATGTGTATGTGTATGTGTATGTGTATGTGTATGTGTATGTGTGTATGTGTGTATGTGTGTATGTGTGTATGTGTGTATGTGTGTGTGTGTGTGTGTGTGTGTGTGTGTGTGTGTGTGTGTGTGTGTGTGTGTGTGTGTGTGTGTGTGTGTGTGTGTGTGTGTGTGTGTGTGTGTGTGTGTGTGTGTGTGTGTGTGTGTGTGTGTGTGTGTGTGTGTGTGTGTGTGTGTGTGTGTGTCCTTATGCAACTTTCAAAACTTTGGATGTACAAATCAGAAGAGAAAACTATAAATGGCATATGAAAGCATAATTCATAAAGTTTTCATAAAATAAATTATCGAGGCTCGTTTTCTTTTTGACCCCCATGTTTTTGCAATACATCGCTCATTCCAGTTTCCAATTTGTTGAAAACATTCTCGTTGCAGCCAACTGATTTCATGAATTGTATTTGTAATCCGAGCCCAAAGTTCACCCAAAGAATGCGGTTTTGATGAGAAAACAGGATGAACACAAAGTAGTCCAATGGGGACAAGTCAGGAGAATGAGGTGGCCAAGCAATTGGTCAGGGTCCACTGATGCACATGTCTGGGAAGACGTCATGGAAGAACTCATAGATTTGAGGCAGAGTGCAAAGGATCACTGTCTTGTGGGAAGAGGGTGGTAACTAAAAATTTTAATTGTAGTTTAAGGAGAAAGAATTTCTGCAACATTGCAAAGCAATGCTGAGCATCATTTCTTGATTCTTCAACAAATAAATGACCAATATAATGAGTGATTTCATACGAGACGGACTTTTGCTGTCTCTTTCAAGATGCCAGAATTCCTGATTTTTGTTTGTCCCTCTGCCCTGAGCGAGTCGTCCGTGCCCCTCCGCCCTGAGCGAGTTGTCCGCGCCCCTACGCCCTGAAGGAGTCGTTTGCACCCCTACGCCCTGAGCGAGTCGTTCGCGCCCCTCCGCCCTGAGCGAGTCGTTCGCGCCCCTCCGCCCTGAGTGAGTCGTTCGCGCCCCTCCGCCCTGAGCGAGTCGTTTGTGCCCCTCAGCCCTGAGCGAGTCGTTCACACCCCTCCGCCCTGAGTGAGTCGTTCGTGCCCCTCCGCCCTGAGCGAGTCGTTCGTGCCCCTCCGCCCTGAGCGAGTCGTTCGTGCCCCTCCGCCCTGAGCGAGTCGTTGGTGCCCTTCCGCCCTGAGAGAGTCGTTGGCGCCCCTCCGCCCTGAGCGAGTCGTTCGTGCCCCTCCACCCTGAGCGAGTCGTTCGTGCCCCTCCACCCTGAGCGAGTCGTTCGCGCCCCTCCGCCCTGAGCGAGTCGTTCGTGCCCCCTCTGCCCTGAGCTGTTAGGTTTGACTCAACCTGTCATCATTCTGAGGTTGGCGAAATGAGTTCCAGTATACTAGTCTCGGGACACATCAGCGGCATAGTCGCACCCCAACAAAATGATAGCTACCGGGCAGTCAAGCTGCCACACCCAAGAAGACCCTCAACTGGACAGCCTGCCCCATGTGAATAAGCCTGTCACAAGCAATTGCACTGAATCCAAACCCAATCATGGTAACACTTATTAAAAAGAGGGAGAGGGTATTGTGTTTGTGTTCATTTGTCTGTCTGTCTATCTGTTTGTTACTTGCAAAAACTGAAGATTTTTCAAGTACATTGGTCAGTCAATTGTTTTTTTCCCGTCTGTCTGTCTGTCTGTCCGCACAGAACTTCATGTTTTTCTCTGCAACTGCCTGTCGGATTGAGACAAAATTTTCACCATAGGTGCGACTAATCATGTGGAATGTTTTAATCATAATTATGACATCATAGCCCCGGTTAGAATAGGTACACCGTGTATCCCTGCGTGCCGTAAGAGGCGACTAAAAGGGTTGGCGTCAGGAAGGACATCCGACCATAAAAAACATCGCCTCAAAAGGAAACCATGATGAGTACAACTTATTGGCAGGGTACAGCCCGAAGTACCCCGTGGGGGTCCTCACACCCTCTCGTTAAAACTCAAGGTGAGGAACCCGATCAAAGCAAGGGAGGAAATTTTTCCATTTTTGATGACCAATCATCTGATGCCCCACGTGGAGATCGGTTTCTGAGGTTTGGGACATGAAATGTAGGGACAATGACAGGGAGATCAGAAATGGTTGAAACATTGGTCAGAAGAAGAGTGGACATATGTTGTGTGCCGGAGACACGATGGAAAGGAAGTGGTATGAGATTGGTGAAGGGTAGGCAAGGATAGAAGTATAAGTTTATGTGGCAAGGGTGCCCGGAAGACATGCATGGTGTTGTTGTCATGTTTTCTGAGGAGTTTGTAGACAGTGTAGTGAGTGTGACTCGAGTGAGTGAAAGGTTGATGGTAAGAATCGTAATCGGAAAGTTCTTCGTGAATGTCATCTCGGGATATGCCCCGCAGGTCGGTCGAAGCGATGAAGAGAAGAACATGTTCTGGTGTGCGATAGAGAAGTTGATGGAGAACGTGAAAGATGAGGAAGTTGTTGTGGTCGGACGAGACGTGAATGGACATGTGGGAAGGAGTACAGACGGTTTTGAGGGAGTCCACAGGGGTTATGGATATGGTGTGAGAAATGGAGAAGGTGAAAGGATTTTGGAGTTTGCTGATGGAGCTGAATTGTAATACTCAATTCCAGAAAGCGGATAATAGGCTTATTACATACACTTCAAGTGGGTCGACGATAACCATTGACTACCTGATAGTGCGTAGGCGAGATAGGGAAAACTCCGGGACACAAAGGTGATCCCAGGGGAGGAGACTGTTTCACAGCACCATCTGGTTGTCTGCGATACAAGGGTGAAAGGTGTGAGGAGAATTTAGCAGGTGAAGTACCAACCGAGGATGAAGGTGTTGAAAGAGGCAACAGTGAAGCAAGCATTAAGAGAGGCTGAGTATGGTAGAGGATGATGTGGTTGAGCTTGAAAGTGGTTGGAGGTCAATGAAAGATAGCCTATTGGGAGCCGTTGGTGAGATATGTGGATGGACAAAAGGACCACCGAGGAACTCGGAAACATGGTGGTGGGGTGATGAAGTTGGAAAGACGATTGAAGAGAAGAGGAAGAAGTTCAAGGAATGGCAAAAGGCAAAAGGTACGGTGGTAGAAGAGGCAGCGCATGAAAGTTATAAGGTAGCCAAGAAGGCTGCAAAGAAAGAGGTAGCAAAGGCGCAGGAGGCCTATAGGAAAATGTTCGGAGAACACTTGGATTCGGAAGAGGGTCAGAGAGCGATATTCAGGATTGCAAAGCAGATAGCGAGAGACAGGTTTGATGTGACGGGGGTGAGTTGCTTGAAGGATGAAGAGGGACAAATCGTTGTGGACTCAGATGGAATTAAAGGAAGATGGAAGAGATATATGGAAAAGCTGTTGAATGTAGAAAATGAATGGGATAGTAACAGAGATAAAAATCAAGTAATGGGATAGCAACCCAGTTTTAGGACCAACAGGGAAGATAACTGAGAAGGAAGTCAGGGAAGCTGAAAGAGCAATGAAGAGCAGAAAAGCAGGAGGGCCGACGGTAGTTGTGGGAGATATGTTGAAGGCAGCAGGAAGTTGGGGTGTGAAGAGAATGACAGGAACCGGAACCACACCACCTCTTGGTGGTGGTAAATGGCTAGAACTCTTCACGCTCAAGAGATTCCCGGTGCCTTTACATGAAGATCGGCTTGACCTCCATGAAGAGTAGAAGTGAAAACGACTGGTTGAAGTTGGTGGTATTGAGAGCCTGAGCAGGTGCCACAAGGACCGAACAAGAGATCATGCTCTCTCAAATTATTTTTAATGGTGTATATCAACCAAGCTCTCAACATGAACATCGAAGCCTCTCCTGGGGAAAAACATCACCCTCAACTGTACCTTTGGTGTTCAACCAGAGGGGATCAGCAAATGCTCTCAAGGACGATTACCTTTGGTGTTCAACCAGAGCGGATCGGCAAGCGCTCTCGAGGACAAAGGACCCTTTCCACATTGCATTCTTGTCCAAATCCTGCTCTCAGATATTTCCACTTGGCTCACCTACCAGGATCGCACATTACTTGGCTCATCCAATGGGACGTCTCAACTCCTCTCATTTGCCGGGACTTTTAATTTGTCTTGCTCTCATCCATCAAACTCTCTTTACCATGAATCCTTTGGCCAAGGCTGTGCTCACATCTGCCTGTTCAGACCATGAGAGCCACCAAAGGGGAGCTTGCACATGGCACGTGCTCTGCTCTGAACTCTATCTACTTTCTCTCTTCTTCCTTTACCCAAAATGATTGATGGCACAACATGTCCTGTGTTTAGCATAAATAAGACCAAATAAGTGGGCTCCATAAGCGCTGAGATAGGCGGCTTGCTCGTACATCTTGTAATTGCTGTTTTTATCAATCATGATTTCTGTCCAACCATTGTAAATACATACTCGTGATTGCTGTCATAAATAGCTGCCATTGCTGATTGAATAAACCTTGTGCTTGTTAAGTGTTAAACGTTTCCAACCTGCTCACCCTCATCCTTTCCTCCATTGGTCCGACAAGGTGTGTAAGGTTAGTGAAACGGGAAGTTTTGCCCCACTGATGGGCTCCGGGATTGGCCAATAGCCATCCACGGTTTGGACGGCCGTACATCAATATATTACTAAAACTCTCATCTTGTATGTATGTATGTATGTATGTATGTATGCATGTATGCATGTTCCCGAAATACAGCCAAAACGGTACAGGATAGCGCAAAAATTTTAGGGCCACCTTAGTCACCATTCGCCTGCGGTGTGCAGTGTCAAGTTTTGTTCAATCGGGCAATGAAAAAAATTATTAAAAAAATCAATTCCCGATTCAGTCAAGTACTCTTCGAGAGTATTTGATAAATGCAAACAACCTCAGCCATATAGTTCGCTGGAGCTACCTGTTATTTTTCTTGAAATGATTTTTTTCATCAACCGCTGTCACGATGTGAACTCAGTGGGTTCATGGTCCGTCTCGTAATAAATACAGGTAGGTGGCTGTTGAGGGTGTGACCCTTAATTAGGGTTGCCATGCCAACAGTAAGGTAATGTGTAACAAAGGAACGAAACCCTGCTTAAAGATCGGCAGCTCTAACATGTAGCCACAGTTTCGGAGCAACCCGTTGGACTGCAGAGTTATGACCAGCAGCCTCAGGACCAGAGGTCAGGTGAAGGTCCGAGGCGCTCCCTCGTGGTAACACCAGAACTATTACATATATATATATATATAGATATATATATATATATATATATATATATATATATATATATATATATATATATATATATATATATATATATATATATAGATATATATATATATATATATATATATATATATATATATATATATATATATATATATATATAGATATATATATCTTCTTCTTCTTCTTTCGGCTGCTCCCGTTCGGGGTCGCCACAGCGGATCATCCGTATGATCCGCATAGTGATTTGGCACATGTTTTACGCCGGATGCCCTTCCTGACGCAACCCTGGTCGCCTTTTACGACAGAGGGATATGGTACACCTATTTTAACCGGGGTATACACCGGCCCAGTACACTGGTACTCATTTCGCCGACCTCGGAAGGATGACAGGCTGAGTCAACCCCCTGGTGTATTAATTCAGTGGCCCAACGGGGATTGAACTCAGGACCTTTTTGGATCCCAAGCCGCTGCCCTAACCACTGCGCCAACACCAGGCTTCATATTGTTATGTCTGAGGGGGGGAGGTATGCATTCAAAGGGTAATTAGTATGTTTAATTAGGTATGCCATGCTGTTCGAGTTTACCAGGATCTCGATGTAATAAGTAGCAATTCAGTGGTGATAAGTTGTCTAGTAAATGTCCATTTCTTCAAGGGGGAAATGATAATTGTCACGTAATTAGATAGGGAGACGGGTTAGGGCAAGTGTGTCTGCGTAAACCCTTTTAGTATTCCCTGGAGGCTTGCCGTGACGTAACAGGACAGTGCTGCGGATGGCTCCGCCCCGTGATCACGATTGGCGGAAGGCGATGGCGGAGGGCCAATAAAAACGGCTCGATTGGAAGTGAGGAGGACTCGAGGATAAAAAGGTTCTGTTCGGGGAAAAGAGGTGGAAGAAGAAGATTGATAAATAGAAACCGTTTTGGTCGAGGTTTTTGGGCTCGGAGCGCGCTCTATTATTGGGCTGGTACGTTCCTCGATTCGTCGTGTCTCGTGGCCTTGCTGTGCCTCGTGCCTCACCTCGGTTGGCTCTGGGGTTCTGCTGGCTCGGAGTACGAGGCCGAACGGCGGGCGGACCTGCCTCCCTCTCCTGCTCGCAACTTGGCGCCAGAAGTGGCTCCCTGGCGGCTGTGAGCGGACTTGGGCCGACACCAGGAGGTCGACAGCACCACGGTGTCTCCTGCCCCTGACGAGTGCAACGCCAGCTCGTCCGACGCCAATCCAGGGACTGTTGCGTCGACACCACGGGCCAGTCTGACAACCAGGACCAGCTACGTTTTGTGTGTGTGTGTGTGTGTGTGTGTGTGTGTGTGTGTGTGTGTGTGTGTGTGTGTGTGTGTGTGTGTGTGTGTGTGTGTGTGCGTGTGTACCTGGCGCCTTAGAGGGTTATAGATTTGTATATCCATTGGAATTGTTTGTGTTTTCCCCATGCCCGAACCCACACCACCATCCCGTCGAATCGCCCCGGATCCCTCCTCTTGCCGAATCTTATTATTATTTCTGGTGAGAGAAATAAACATTTTTAACTCAGTGAAAAGCGACTCGTGCCACCTTCCTCGTCCCGTTTGCTGTGGAGCGATTAAAACCGCCATCTTTGGGTTATAAAAAATAAACCACCTCCATCGTTTCGGCTCATTCTACGTTGGCGGGACTGTTCAAGTCCCGTGGACGTCACATTGGTGGCAGGGTGTTGGATGTTCGAACCCCTCTAAATTATATTTGGTATCGGGAGAATATACCAGGATTAAAATCTCGCCACGAATTGGAATATAAAATTACTACAGAAAAGCGCGCGAGCGCGGGAAAATTTTGGCGGGAGTTTTCAAATTAAATTTAATTGGCGGCAAACGGGATTTCTGCACCATGGCAGATGTGCAGATGTTTGAGGAGGAAGGCCACGTGTCTGGCAACGAGTCGGGGGAAGAAGGGAGAGAGGGGGTCGGATCGGAACCTCCCCCATTCCGAGCGTGGACCGTGCTTCATTGCCCGTAATGGAGCCGGCAGCACCGGAAACCGGCGCGATGTCGATCTGGACAATGTTGGAACGTTTAATGAGTGCAATTACAGCACATGGGGCAAAAATGACAGCACAGGGGGCAGAAATGGCAAATCAATTCGTGACACAGAGGGCAGAAATGACAGATCAATTGGGGGTAATGGGGGAATAGTTGGGTGCACGGATTGATTTAATGAGGGATGAATTGAGGGAAAAGATGGAGAAAATGAAAATTGAGATGCAGGAGTGTGTGGATGTTCAATTGGGGGAAATATAAAGTAAATTCGAGGATAGATTGCAGGAAACAAAGGTAGAAATTACATTGGAGGGGGAAAATATACGGAAAAAATTGGTAGATAAAATTGATGAAACGAACATTCGGGTTGATAAAGTGGATGAAAGCCTGGAATGTCATCGTGCCTGTGTGGATGCTCGTATGCAGCTGCAAGTAGAAGAGTGGGGAGAGCTGAGGAAGCAAGGGATGAATTTGGCCGAGGAGGTAAAAGGATTGGAGGCTCGTTTGGACGAACAAGATAAAATTATGAGCCAAGATGAAGTCTTGGATAAAGGCCTGGTAGAGCCATCTTTTGTAAGTAGAGTGTCCAGGTTGGTTGAGGAGCAGCTACAAACTCACGACGGAGCCTTGGAGGAGGTTGTGCGGGCCCAGAAGATCCTGCGGGAAGAGGTGAATCGGTCCATTCAACGTTTGGAACAGGAGGAAAAATTGACCCATGAGACCCTCACCACAAAACATCTTTGGCCACAGTGGGCTCCGAAATTGGATACGCAGCCACAAGGGTGTTCGATCCCTGGGCTGGATTCGGACAAGGGAGAAGCTGGGAAGCGGGCCACCGGAAAAGTGATCCCCCTGGTAAATTTTGACGGGTCAGGGAGCGTTGAAGCTTTTCTGACGCAATTTGAGCGCATTTCCCGACTAAACGGGTGGAATGAGCGGGAACGTACAGGGAATTTGGTGGCAACGTTGCGGGGACCAGCCGCAGATGTGTTAAACGTGATCACGGAGGGGATGTTGACCAGCTCCCACATGTGCGAGGCGTTGAGCCGTCGGTTTGGGTTCGCAGCGAACTGTGATCTGGTGCGGGCCCAGCTCCAGCACCGCAGATTAAAGCCAGGTGAGACAGTGCAGGAGCTGGCACAGGACATTTACCAATCAGTTAGGATTGCGTATTGGGACCTAACAATGGAGGCATGGGACAGACTGACACTAGAGAAATTTTTAGCTGCTCTTCCTGACCCTGAGGTCCGAGCGCTAGTGGAGCTACAGGATCCACCCACCGTGCACCGAGCGGCCGAGTGCGCGGCCAGGCTGGCCTTGTGGAATCGGCTGGGTAGGGTGCCCAAGAGGCCATCGGTGACGATCCGACAGGCGGAGATTCGGGATCAGGGAGGGGGGCTGGGAGAAATTGGCATTACCCAAATGCTTCAGAGGATGGATCCTCCTGCTGAACCGCCAGGTCTATCCGAGGTGCCCTGACATAGGTCGAGTCCGGAAATCACTGTCGGGGGTCGGGGAGACTAGATCGGGCTGAGCATTTCGGGCCATGCTCGGCTGGTGAGATTGTGGCGAAGTGTCTCCTTTGGTGAAAAAAGTGAATTGTGGAAAAAATTGGCATGGGTTTGTAAGTTCTGCTGGGTTTTAGAGTGACAATAGGGACAGTGGGTAATTGGTAACAAAGCGGGCACGAGTGGCTGTCCAATGGCTGGTGCGTGGATTGGGTGAGAAGTGCTGGGTGAGTTGTTTCAAGTAAAGAAGTGAAATGTATGGTGCACACATTGATTTTTTTTATTGGACATGGTGTAGTAACAGGGAAGGTCATGGTCGGTGAAGTGTTAGAAATGCAGGTGTCACATGTAAGGCCGATGGGGTGGGGGGAGTCATGTGGGTTTTGTGGGTGGGGATGATGTGCTTGTCCGCAGGGATTGTTGAAGCTCACGGTGAGCGGGAATTGCGACCCCCTTCAAGGAGATTCACCCCTGGTGGCTAACGGTGACAGTGTCTGGAGGCAACTGGGAGAGGGTCTGGTTGGGCGACCAAGGCGGGTAGGACCTTGGTGACCCAGGAAGGCCAGAGGAGCCAGTGAGACCCCTTCCAGTGTGTTGTACGGGGTGAGAGCTGATGGCTACCAGGGGGGTGGGAATCAAAGGGAGTGGGGCGGAGAAACGTCCGGGTTGGACTAAAGCTTACCTGTGGGCATGGTTGCACCTGAGATGCCCCCATCATCTTGTGGGAACCCACCCCACGGCCATGACGGGATTCAGCCTGCATCATTAAAATGGGGATCATGACCTAGAAATGTGATGTTGACCATGGTGTGAGTGTTGTGAAGATGTGCGAGTCCCACTCGATCCCGCACAACTTGAGATGTGCAGCAAGGGCATGATGTCCGCATAATTTTGGGGCAAGCAAATTTGAAAATTGGCTCCCCAGTTAACGCTGGGTCCATTAGCATCCACTGGGGGATGCGGTTAAGTGTAAATATTCCGTGAATAGTGTCGTTAAGGCTTAGAGTAGGAATGTAAAGTATAAGTGTTGTGTTTTTGTGGAACCTTTTGTTTCCCCTCCCCAGATCACTGGAAGAGTGTTGGACAAGAGCGATGATCCAGAGGATGGAGTGCAACTTCGCTCAGTAGCTCTCATGTGATAAAATAAAAAAAATAAAAAAATGAATGATTGTTTAGGCGAGGATAAGGCCATAAGGGGGTAGTACATTAAGCAGGATAGGTAAGTTAGCTGCGGCTCGCTGCCCATTGCCCCTCCTACTTTATTTCGTTAGGTTAAATAGGTGTGAGTCAGTAAGTGTTAAGGCTGGTACGGTAGCGCCTGTGATATACATTGCAGGAGCTGCGGTACCAGAGGAGGGGGCAGTGTTACGTCTGAGGGGGGGTACGCATTCAAAGGGTAATTAGGATGTTTAATTAGGTATGCCATGCTGTTCGAGTTTACCAGGATCTCAATGTAATAAGTAGCAATTCAGTGGTGATAAGTTGTCCAGTAAATATCCATTTCTTCAAGGGGGAAATGACAATTGTCACGTAATTAGATAGGGAGATGGGTTAGGGTAAGTGTGTCTGCGTAAACCCTTTTAGTATTCCCTGGAGGCTTGCCGTGACGTAACAGAACAGTGCTGCGGATGGCTCCGCCCGGTGATCACGATTGGCGGAAGGCGACGGCGGAGGGCCAATAAAAACGGCTCGATTGGAAGTGACGAGGACTCGAGGATAAAAAGGTTCTGTTCGGGGAAAAGAGGTGGAAGAAGAAGATTGATAAAGAGAAACCGTTTTGGTCGAGGTTGTTGGGCTCGGAGCGTGCTCTATTATTGGGCTGGTACGTTCCTCGATTCGTCGTGTCTCGTGGCCTTGCTGTGCCTCGTCCCTCACCTCGGTTGGCTCTGGGGTTCTGCTGGCTCGGAGTACGGGGCCGAACGGCGGGCGGACCTGCCTCCCTCTCCTGCTCGCAACTTGGCGGCAGAACTGGCTCCCTGGCGGCTGTGAGCGGACTTGGGCCGACACCAGGAGGTCGACAGCACCATGGTGTCTCCTGCCCCTGACGAGCGCAACGCCAGCTCGTCCGACGCCAATCCAGGGACTGTTGCGTCTACACCACGGGCCAGTCGGACCACCAGGACCAGCTACGTTGTGTGTGTGTGTGTGTGTGTGTGTGTGTGTGTGTGTGTGTGTGTGTGTGTGTGTGTGTGTGTGTGTGTGTGTGTGTGTGTGTGTGTGTGTGTGTGTGTGTGTGTGTGTGTGTGTGTGTGTGTGTGTACCTGGCGCCTTAGAGGGTTATAGATTTGTATATCCATTGGAATTGTTTGTGTTTTCCCCATGCCCGAACCCACACCACCATCCCGTCGAATCGCCCCGGATCCCTCCTCTTGCCGAGTCTTATTATTATTTCTGGTTAGAGAAATAAACATTTTTAACTCAGTGAAAAGCGACTCGTGCCACCTTCCTCGTCCCGTTTGCTGTGGAGCGATTAAAACCGCAATCTTTGGGTTATAAAAAATAAACCGCCTCCATCGTTTTGCCTCATTCTACGTTGGCGGGACTGTTCAAGTCCCGTGGACGTCACAATATATATATATATATATATATATATATATATATATATATATATATATATATATATATATATATATATATACATATACATATACATATATATATATATTTACATATACATATACATATACATATACATATACATATACATATACATATACATATACATATATATATATATATACATACACGTCTAAAAAGTGGAATTATTTGTTCTCCTGTTGTTCCCCTTCTCACTCCTTTAATGGTTGCAAATGATCCATTGCCAGAACAAAAAAAAAAGAAAGTTGTATAGCTCATTTCATAAAATGCACAACATGCATGCATACACATGCTCAACAACAGAGAGTTCAGGGTCAGAGAGTTCAACAGACAGACCAGGGACGAAAGGGAAAACAGGTGGACAACATATATGTGCAGCAGCAACAACAACAACAACAAAAGACAAAGTGGAAGGTGTGCGAGGACCGGTGTGAGAACTTTTGTGAAAATGTATTACAACTAGCTATACATTACAATGGAGGATATATCTGGTGTGCTTACTGAATATCACCCTCACTGCTAAGTTAGTCTGCCAACAAACATACCATTGGGCTGGGAACATGAGCCATGCGCTTTTGGGGTGCAATCGTCGTCTTGCACAGCATCGCTGCATTTGTATAGGCTTGGCCTGCTGATGCTGTTTTTGGGGATGTCAACACCGCATACCGTCCAGCAAGTGCATTTTTCCGCACTGCGCTTCCAGCTTAATGAACGACAACATCAATAATGTCAATGGATATCCCAAAATGATAAACAAACTTGGACTGAGAAACAGAAAGCACCATTTGATCACAAGAGGCTACCTAAACAATACGAATGCAGAAACAGGGCTCAACATCAACTTTGTTTTCCCAGCCTGTTCACATGACAGGTAGGTATTTAAATTTTACCTGTCCAGTAAACTATCGCACCCTTCCAACTATTTGTGATGCAAACATGTGGGACGATTTCATTATATTTCTTTGAGGTTTTCACCGGCGATTGGGGTTGATCAGGTCGAAAACAATATTCTTAGTCACTGCTAATCACCGTGGTTTTATATGGAAAAGAACAGAGGTTAAGATATGTCAAGTATATTCAACATCAGGGTGGTAGAATTGACCTGTCATCTGAACAAGTTTGACGTTTTCACTGGTAAACAAAACTGCCCATCTTTGATGGTCGGACAACATTTAATGTTGAGCCCTGAAAAAAAAACAATGTATATGACACCACATGCTCCTTTCTCTTTCCTTTATTTGTATGCAACGCAAGGCTGCATGTAAGCCCCATTATGAAAGAGCATGGCTATGTCGCTGATGCAGTGCCCTCTGTATAGCCCAGGAGTAATAGCTTTAGACCCGGAAAAAACTTATAACAAGCTGAAACTTTCAGGAAATGTTCAGAAAACTGTCAGGAATAACATACTAAAAGTCCCCAAGGATCTCCCTTGGGGCTTTTGAGAAATTCAAGATGGCGTCCAAGATGGCCGCCGGCTTGCGATTTTCTCATATTTCAGGCTTAAAACATCATAAAAATGCAAATAATGAATCTAAATACATGTCTTTTGGGGCAGGGAATTCAATTTCAACAATATTTTGAAGATTTAATGAAATCCTTATGGAGTTATACATTGGTCTAAACCTATTACTCCTGGGCTATGAACAATTTTCACCACATCTGTGGTTATACTAAAGAAACCTTAAAAAATAGAGTAAAATAAGAATATTCATGTATTGTATTAAATACATGAACAAAAAACAATTAACAAAACAATTAGAAATGTTAAAACTTGTGAAACATTTACAACATGACACATGGTCACCCTCAGTCATCATCCTCATCATCAGTTTCTGGAGAAACAGGAGTTGATTCTTCAGTTTCTCCCTCAGCATCCAGCAAGGATGGCATTGGTGCTGCATTGTTGCAGGTTTGACCAATGCACTTTGTACACAGGGCAGAGCAGTGCACCCCCATCTTCCTGCAGCCACATGACACTCCACAGCCATCTACTCTGCAGCCACAAGAGATCATGTTGAGCAGAGTGTCTGGAGCAATGGGACGGCCAGTGTCAACTGGAGTCAGGATGTCCTCCAGTTTCCATCCCCATGCTGTTGGCTGCAAGGGCCTCCCATCCATTCCTGAATAGTGAGATATGTTCTGAAGGAATGTTGCTTGGCTGCAGCACTTGTTGGATGAACGAAGATCTTTGTGTTGTTCAGAGGTAGCAGTGTGCACACCAGTGAAATTCTCCAAAGCATCGCACAAAGGAACACAGTGAGGCAGTGCATGCACCCATTTGGTTAAGGTGCTGTCTGTTATCCCTCTACCATGTGTCATCCCTCCACCGGTTTTCACCATCCTCATCAAGAACTGCTCGATTGTCTGGTCGGAGAAGTTGCCAGACCAGAACTCATTGGCTCGGCGGATGGTGAAATACCCCTTTGCAGATAACAACGTGTACTCCTCAGGTGGCATGACTTGTGCAATGGAGTTCATCTGCTGCAAGTACAGTCTGCCAGACTTGGCATACGGTAGATGACCTGCTGCAAGGAAATGCGGGATCATCTCCTGCACACAGTGAAGATGAAGCTTCCAGTTGCCAGTCCTCTCAGCTCTGATGAAGTTGAGCATGAGCAACACGTGGTGGATGGACTGCACCCATAACTTCCCCGTTCTGCTGTGTGGCAGCTTGATCTAGGTGGTGAGTGAGAAACTGTTGAAACACTTGCAGACTTTCATCTTCATCTATCTCAGCAGCATCTTCATCTTGGTCCACTGTGTCCTGGTACAGACTGACCAGATGTTCCTTGTTAGTCTGGCTCTCCAAGTCTGACTTGTCCAGCAGTACATAGATGAGGGCCAGCAAGGTCAGAACGTGGGCACGCACTGCTCGAGAGAAGGCATGACCTGTGAGCATATGCACCACTGAACCTTTGGCATACACTTGTTCCCACAGGTTTTCCAACCCGCTCCCTGTCGTGATCTTCAAAATGCTGCCTAGGTAGGACATCAGCAGGTGGAAGCCACCAAGTCGCACCACCATTTTGTCCAAGTCTCTGGAGGCAGCAACAATTTCAGAAGCCTTTTCATACAGAGGCTGATCAAATGTTACTGGGCAGATCTTGAAGTTGTGCTTGTCACTTTGTGTCTGTGCAAAGCACAGTGCAGTGTGGATAGTGCTGGGGTTGCTTGGTTCCAGATTGATGAATGGGAGAGTCTCAATTCTGGAGGTTTGGAACTCATCACTTTTCAGAACAGTTTTCATGAAGCCACTCCAAGGCAGACACGGTGTTAAGTTCAACATGTACCCAAGCATCCAAATGGAATCAAGAGCTGATGCTTGCAGTCTGTGAGTGTCGGAGATCTGCAGAGGCTCTACTGTAACTGACTGCAAAGCAGGAACTGCAGGTTTGCTGTTTGTCTTGATGGGTATGTGCCCAAAAGTGCCAACTGCTTCAGCTGGGGGTAGTTGCATTGTGCGCTTGACAGGAGACTTTTCTACTGTTCCGGGTGGTGTTATGCAAGCTATGCCACCCATGGCATGGAAAGTGTTGTGCCCAGTTAGTGTAGCAACATTGAAATCTGCATCATCAAATCCACACTGGGTGAAACCATTGAGGCCATAGGAGGGCTCACCAGCGGATATGAGGCTGTTTTCAAATCGCTGGACCTCCTTGTAGTCATCTGCAAAACTGATGCAACTGAGGATGTCTATCAGCTCGCGAGAGGCATACGTGTGATGTATTTACACTGCTATGGCAAGTAGCACTGGTGAAATGAAAGACCTTGGTCTGCAGGCAGAAATGACAGAATGGGCAATGGCAGTGCATCACCGACTCACTACAGCAGCATTTTTGCCCTTTGGGTCAAAACAACTTGTGCAAGAAGAGCTTCAGAGACTCAGGAATCATAGAGGAACCATTTTCACTTTCTTCCAAGGTTGGATATTCACCGAGATCATACACTGACAAACGAATCTCATCACTAATAATTGAAGCTGCCATTTCAATTATTCTTTCATTTTCACAAGCTTTGTCAGCTGCTTGATCTGCCACCCACCTCTCACGAAGTATCCGGTGAGCAGATTCACAGACATTGACTATGCTGGATTTTCCAGGGAGGCTTGTTATAATGATATCATCTTTGTATCGCTCTTTCAGTTTATGTTTGAAGTACTTGAGAGAATAGCCTTCCCCACCATTCAAGAATGTTTCCATGTGCTCCGTGAGGTCAGAAACTGCATATTGACATTCGTCATTGTCATCTATATTCTATATATGCACATAGCTCATTGAAAGCTGAAATCCTTTGAACATCAACTGGTTTGCCAACAGGTTTCAACTTTTGTGGGTTAGAAAGAAATTTCTGGGCACAGGCACGATGGCATTTTGCCTCTGCGGCAACCAAATCAATGTTTGCTTCTATTCTTTTGGTAACCGCCTCTCCCCACTCATCACCCCTCTCTGTTGCCCTTTTCAACACATTGTTCTTGAACTCTATTGTCTCTACATTGATTGCTAACTTTCTGCGTTTGGTTTCAAGTCTGATGCTAGTAATCAGTACTTCAGAGCAGAAAAGGCAGTGTGTAGTGATGTCAAACAAAGGAGTTATGGACCGCAGGGTGGGTTGTTCAAATTCCTCATCTGCCGCTGATTTCTCAGACTTTCTCGTCTCAGATCTGATGGATGATTCCCGGGTGTAGGCTTTTCTACAGGCAATGTGAAGTGTCAGTGACTCCTGTATCTGTAGAAGTTCATGAAGACCATCCTGTCTCTCAAGGCTTGCAGCTACTAGAGTTGTCCTTCCTTTGGGTCCAACTTGCACAAAATCCTTGATGCACAAGTCCTTACAAATGATGCACGACTCCATCTCCTGCTCTGAAAAGAAAACATTGTATTGTGCATGTCAGCCATATTATATATGTAATAAGTTGATATTATCTTAAAAATAGCCATAGTAATTGATTCTTTGGAACTTAAAATCTATGTTTTGACCTATTATTTTTAATTCTATGATGATTTCAGCTTGATATATGAAAAAATCTCAAGCCGGCGGCCATCTTGGACGCCATCTTGAATTTCTCAAAAGCCCCAAGGGGCATTGTTGGGGACTTTTAGTATGTTATTCCTGACAGTTTTCTGAACATATCCTGAAAGTTTCAGCATGTTATAAATTTGTTCTGGGTTTGACTCAAATTTGACTTAATACTCCTGGACGAGTAGGTTAGGGCAGGAATTTGGAATTTGTTCATGGTGTCGGCGATCGCTCGCCTGCTCTTTGTGAATATCAAAAGAAGATATTTAATGTTCACCAACTAATGCTGGCAGATGGGACGCCCACTTTAACATCTATCCGAGGGATAACACACACATTGAAGTACGCTGTCTGTGACACAACGGGAAAACACTTTATCGCTGGGTCGCGATTCGGACCCAAGCTAGACAGCTTAGAGGAGAGTGTGCATACCTCGAGGCAATCCTGCCAACCCTGTCAAGTAGATGAGATGGAGTTTAACTTTTTAACGTTTTGTGGTGATTATCCCCTTTTCGTATGCCGGTCAAGACGATGATGCTTTAACCAGAACAAGAGAAATCTCACTCACTTGAACAATGCAATGACGTGTTGTAAATGAAGTCCAGCTGATGATTGCTCCGTCATCGTCTCTCCAGCGGATGGTGAAGAAAGAAAGGTTTAATGGTGCTGAACTGCTAAGGCTTTAGAATGGTGTCAAAAATAGTAAGCAGAAGAGGAAAACTCGTTCGGTGCAGTCATGGTTGTTTAACCAAACAAACGAAATCCACTTCGCTCAATATTCTTGATAAAGTTGAACCAAAAGTCACGATGAAAAATAATGACGTGATGAGTGACTCATGAATAGGGATGAGAAAGGCTTGCACACGAAGGCGTGCAAGCTTCCAACGTGCCGCAACCAAAAAAAACTCCCGTGAGCCCTCGGCATTTTTAATGTCCCGTGTGTTAATTGGCTCTCCGGAAAGATGCAACCGATTGGCTACCAGAGTTCACGTGTTTGAAAAATTTATTAATTATTTAAAAAAATTAGTGAGCCACTGCAGTCTCGTACTGAACCAATTAGCAGATAGACCTTCAAAGCAGAAGTCAAAATAACCATTCTACAGTGTGCGGCAAATAATTACTCTCGCTGAAAGTATCCATGTATTTATCGCTGCGCAAAACGCTGAGAGGGGAGGGGAAGGAGGTTTGACAGACAAGGGGTTCAACATACATGAGTGAAATGAGGCTTCAAAGTTATTCACACAGAAATAAAAGTATTGCCATTCACAGGTGATATACCTGCAAAATAGAGCCTTACCTACATCTCAAAAGTGGTTCGCAAAGCTGCCTTACCAGCAACTGATGCAGTGCAGAGCAGAGGAGATGGTTGATGTGCCATTCGTTTTTTCATGGGGGGTGTAGGGGGTGAGGAGGTTGACAGAGACCTCATGCTCTGTTGCGCAGCTGAGGTGCAAACGGGCTGAGCCAGGGTGCCAGAGATGGCTCGCTGCCGGGCTTCCAACAGACGGGCTTGACACACCTGCTGTGGCGTTGGTCGATGTGGTCGGACAGAGAGACGTGCCACCTTGGGCTGGGTTACAAAACGAACAGAGAAGAGAGGGAATAGGAGGGTAACAATAAAATTCAACATTTTCAAAAAGCAGAACGAGTTTTGACTTGGCAAAGTTGGAATAATACAATATAAATCATAGTTAAGCGCATGCACGGACACGCACGCAAGAATGTTTCACAATGAAGTTGGATGCGTCATACCACATCAGGCCTCGCAACATGAGCTATCCGTTTCTTCAGTCCTTTTGAGACAGCCGTGGAAGCACCTTCTGCAAAACCTCCCTCAATGCACTGCAAAGCAGTTACACAAACAGTCAAAATCCGATCAATATTATATTACGAGATAACCACCGCCTAACCTTCCGGCCCCAACCCACCCCACCTTACATCGAATAAATAACATTCTTCGGATGTCTGTCTGTTTGTTCATGCTTTTTGCAAGGACCGCTGGACCGACAACCACCAAATTCGGCAAACAGCCCAAGTCCGATCCGGGGATTGTCCTCAGGGTATTTTCATCCACCAATTGAGCCTTTAAATATCACTCATCTGACTTTTCCATGTATATGCAATCTTATTTGTTAACAGATCTCACGTGAAATATAACACGACCAAACACCAGCACACCCAATGAGTCGAGCTGTGTGACTTTGTGCCTTCCACCCATTGGCTCACTGCACAGCTGGCCTGACTCCACACTCAATTGGAACCTCACTAAATAAATAATCCCTTCACCGTTTTCGTGCTACGGTAAGCCAAAGCTATCTGCTACGGGAAGTGGTGCACAGTACGTTCTTATTCCCAATCGTCACACCATGCCCGTCCCTTTAGGATGTATCTACGATAAATGGATGAGGTGTGCGGTGTGTGTGTGTGTCATACTTTTTGACTATTAATTATATATATGTCGATTCATTAATTACACACTATTGCAACTTACCTTTGACCCTTTAGACTGCTGAGACCCCTTCAAACTTTGAAGACCCTTTAAGACTCTAAAGACGCTTAAGAACGCGAAAAACCCTGAAGACCCAAAAAGTCCCCAAGGACCCAAAAGACCCAAAAGACTGCAGATCCTATGGATTATTTAAGACTCCACTAAACTGCAAAAAAACAATCATTAGAATTCCCATGTTTTAAACGCATGCCATGTTAAGGTATATATAGCAGCTTAATACGTCCTTCCACCATGGCATGGCATTCTAATGTAATGAATAAGATTCGTCTGATGACTGTCCCTCTGTCTGTTCGCGTTTTTTGCAGACCGTTGGGCCGACAACCAAAAAATTTGGCATTCAGACCAAATACGACGCGGGCGTTGTCCTCAGTGTATTTTCATCCACAACCTCAGCCTTTTGACCCCGAAGAACCATAAGACCTATTTTTTTTTTACATACTTGAGAGAAGACTTTCGACATGATTGGGAGATAAGACCACTTAAGACCCCAAGACCATTGAATTCCCTGAACACAATTAAGACACTTTAAAACCCCGAATACCCCAAATGAAAGACCCTTAAGTCTTTTGAAGGCCCTTAAGAACCATGAGACCTCAAAGACCCTCAACACCCCAATGACCTGTAAGAACCATAAGACCTTAAAGACCCTTAAGACCTGAAGGACATTTAAGATCCCAAGACCCTTGAAGACCCCTTTACCCACTGGTGTTCCCTCAAGACTCCTTTACCCACTGGTGCTCTGGCTCTCCTTCCCCCTACACAGTCCCCCTCACTTGGGCATCGCTGGGTGACCATGCTCGTCCTCGAAAAAAATTTTTTTTTTTTTTTTAATCAAAACACCAATAAGCAGGAAATGCAACTTCAATTCATCTCCAGAAATATTTCACAGATCCCAACATGTCTATCACTTTGTGTAAGGACCCAAGTGTTTGACACAATGAACAGCCAATCGTGCAAGACACGTTGGATATCATCAGACAGACAAATACGCAGCCAAGAAATATTGAATAAAATTGATGGAAGCTAACAAATGTGATTTTTCCCAAACACCCCAATACTCCCCCCTCCTCACCCCCTCCCTTCAGGATTGTGCAAAGAAAAAATATTTTGTAGCCAGATCTAGAAAGTCAAAAATTTGAAAATTCCAATTTTGTTTCAGTTTATGGCTTATGCTCGTTTACGCTACATATTCGAGGACACTTTGGACCGGGCAGGGCCGCTCGTTGCCCCGGCCATGCCCGATCAGATTGTGAACATTATGTCATGCGGCCCTTCCCGGTCCAAAAGGCCTCAAAGACGTGGTGTAAATGAGCCTGTTAAGGCTGCCGTTTACATGTTATTGATTCATAAGGGTGAAGTGGTGGGAAATTGAGAAAGGGGAAGAGGGAAGCGAGGAATAAAGATGAGGGGATGAAAGAATGTATGAGATATTTGAATATAGTGAGGAGAGAAGATATAAATTTTGTAAGGCCTACATTCGGGGACCCAAATTTCAACAATGCAATTTTGCTCGATTGCAAATTCTAAGTACCAACAAAATACTTCCACCCGTGTTTTGGATTAGATTTACTCTACACTAGCATAGGTACCCGGCATTGTTGGGCAATGCCGGCTACCTCCTCCCTACCATCCTTCCACTCTCTCATACAACCCCATCCCAACCCCTCCCTCCAGACTCCCACACTAACCTTTCCCCTCCCCTCCCTCCACCTCCTCCAGACTGCCACCTCACTCCTCCCCCTTCCCCTCTCATATCCCCTCCCATCCCACCCCACTCCCTCCTTCCACCCCAACCCCACTCCCTCCTTCCACCCCAACCCCACTCCCTCCTTCCACCCCAACCCCACTCCCTCTAAAATTGCACCCCTTCCCTGCAACAGGTCATGGCTCATGTGTTTATAAGTTTTGAATTGTGAGAAAATGACTGTTTAAAACCCCTACTAAGGTGTATTGTTGCAAAAAAAAAAATGTCATCCCATAAAGTTTTGTCACGATTCACCTTGGGTGTTCAGGGGAGTAGTGTCACAAACAAACATCTCATTCGCTTTTATACAGAAGATAACATCGCTCCAAGGTCCTAATGAAATGAAATAATAGGCTAAATGAAAGCAGATCACACAAAAAGGTGAAGCAATTTGAACCCAGGCAAGACAGCTTAGAGTGAGTGTGCACACCTTTCTGCCATCCTGCCATGGAGTGGGGATACATTACTTGGTAACCACTGAAAACATATTTTCAATTCCCTCTTGAACTCGCAGTTTAGTTATCCCGTTGCTTTACTCATTCTTATCTTCTCATTTATTTTACATTCCTAACTCCAAGGATGTCCCCACGCAGAACCGAGCCACGGTCGCCGCACCCACTGCTCACACCGCAGGAGCCTTCGCCTGCTTAATTACCTTCGCATTCTGCGAAAGGTTATGTTTTGGTCGGCGTGTATTTATTTATTTATTTGTAATCTTGTGATTCGTATAACTCAAAAAGTATGAAACCGAATTGCATGAAATTTGGTGGGATGATTGGTTATTAGCCAGGAAGCATTCGATTAGATTTTGGGATCGTTCGGGTCAAAGGTCAAGGTCAAGGTCACGAAAAGGTCAAAATCGTCTTTTTACGATAACACGGTCAATTTTTATTCAATTTGCATGCAACTAACGGCAAAATGTTCAGAATTCAACGCCTCATCTTGTGATATGCAATATGACACAATGACGCCCATACTCTTGTTACCGGTTATGGGTCAAAGGTCATGGGGGTCACGACCTTGAAAACGAGATTACCTTCTCTTGTTGAAACGTTGTATTCACCGAGCTTGCGAGTGAAGACTCGCCAAAACGACGTGAGTTGATTGTTGTTTAGTCCGGAGCCCCCGAAAGTCGGGGGGGGGGTCAAGACATTATAGATATGTGGTTTGTGTCATAAGACCATTCATATGAAACCAGTTCCCCACACTCATACTAAGAACAAAAAAAGTAGTGGCGGCGAAGGTATGCGCTCTATGAGTGCCCGTTCTAGTTATATTTTGTTGCACTCAATGAAGTTGCACTTTAGGAAAAACAGCAGAAAAACAGAACAGTCGAGAAAGTTAAGCTTAGTGGTTTGGCAAGTTCACATTTTCTTGTGTAAATATGGAGGAGGGTGGGAGCAGAGCCTTGCTTATTGCCAGCAAGACATATGCTTTGTTCGAAGAATAGGTAATTTCTATAAATTTTCAGATTTCAACACTTATTTAGTCCACCAGTTCTGATCCTCAAATATGAAGACAGATTTTGATTATATACTTAAATGAGTCTGTCAGAGGTCATTGTGGTTCCAATAGTTGGGTTGTCCTTATTTTTGAAGTTCATATTTTCAACACTCACCCTCTCATTTTATTCCAATATGCAAAATAATAATTCATGCCAAATTTCATCAATATTGATCGACATTTAGGGTTTGCTCAATGAAGTTTACATTTTACCTTGTGGCTCCCATTATCTACTCTATAAATGGCAGTCCTTCTGTCCGTGTCTGTCTGTCTGTCTGTGTTTTTTTGTGACGAATAAGCTCTTAGACCAGTGAACCGATCTTGATGAAACTTTACACATATATAGAACTAACATTCAGCTCCAGGATGCGCTAAGTGGCTCTCCATAAAAATGTAAAAAAAAATGTATTAAAAAAATATATATATATAAATAAAATAAATAAAATTTCCATAAGAAAAAAAAAGGCTTTCGAATAGTGCGCCAGCGTATTAATCATAACAAAAGGCTTCATGGTTAAAAACGCTAGGGTTTTTTGAAATACAAAATGTTCGTATTCGTTGACTTTTTAAACATACACATTCTCCTCCTGTTATTTGAATTCTCAAACTGCACGCGCACGGCAACAGCTAACTGCTGATCGATCTGCTCATGAAAGAGCCAGGCAAGCAGAGTCGGCTGCAGAGAGAGCGTCGCCTAACTGCAAATAGAGCGTCACACTGACGGGCGAGAGAAGCACAAAACTCACGTTCCAGCTTTCTAGGTCCGGGTTTTGGCAGGACATCAAGGACAGTTGCCACTGCTGCTAGAAACATTGAGTGGCTCAAGGCCGCCTTCAACTATGACCTATCTGAGGATTACGGAAGCATAAAGCCTTCCTTCCATAAATCTGAGGAATAAAAGAAGCCTTCCTAATTTTCTCCATACAAGTAATGCCTCAGTTTAACTAGCGTGAGGAAAATAGGGCGAATTTCCCGGGTATTACCGGGTACTTCAGCTTGTATCTGCATATTATGAATATGTTGATTCTTCCTTGGTGGCATCCTTCCTCGTGTGTAAATACGAGGCATTATATGCCCTCAAGATGTGGATGTTCAGAAGACAGTTTAAACTCAATGGCTGTAAGGAAAGAGGATTCCGTGACATCTGCATCTTTGTTGTTCGAGTCAACTTTGAGAAGGTGAATTCGGCCCTTTCAAAATCTGCCTGTTCTCGACTTGCTGGACATCCACATAATATGTCAATGAGGAGCTCATTGGTTTGGCATTCTTTAATTCAACTGTATCCACAGAGTCAAAATGAACAAAGGTAAAGGCACTAAATGGAAAGGAAGGTATGGATAAACCTTCAAAATGCATCCAGCTGAATATCAGGAAGTCTGAGGACATATCAATTCAGGATTTTGTTGCAACTAACACAAAGGGCGTCTTCTGGTGCCTCAAAATTCCAGCTGGTTTTCTGGAATCTGACCCCGGTCATGGGAGCTCAGAGAAGCACGACAAAGAGTTGAGCAATTGAAGGTGGTAAATGACGATGTTGAAAGGTGTGGCCCTTATTGAACAGTGTAATGTCATCACAACACAGAAAGACGAACAACCAATTCCTCCTTCAAGTTGTGCAGGACCATAGAAGCTCTCTTTTGCAAAAGCAAAATGAAAAATCTCAATACAAAAGTGACTATAACCATGCCAGGCCACTGGTACCAGGCTGTTGCAGTCCAGAACTTCAACCTCATTGAGCAACCGCTAAATTTAGTCCAAAATGGATGAAATTTAACATTTGATTGTTTTTTGAAAATTGGAACAAAATTAATAGCTGACAGCTCTAGAATTTCGAACTTTAAATCTTATCTGCAAATAAGTACCATCCTAATGCATAACATGATACACTGCTGTATCGTGTACTGGCAAGAAGTCTTATCCAATGCATTAGTCTTGAAAAACGAAATGCC
Source organism: Eptatretus burgeri (assembly GCF_056783735.1). NCBI lineage: Eukaryota > Metazoa > Chordata > Myxini > Myxiniformes > Myxinidae > Eptatretus > Eptatretus burgeri. The sequence goes on from NC_140966.1 coordinate 72,718,584, forward strand.
ATTGCTTCCCACCAAAATATTCTGGTTGTAATTCTGGGAGCACTATTGAAGACTCATGCAGTTATTGATGTGAATGAAAGAGCAAATCCTGAACCAAGGATATTGTGAATCCTACCAATCTATTAATTTACAATTGGTCACTGGCTTTGACACAAATACAAATTTTTAGTGTGGACCATAGGCATCAAAAAGTTACATATATCGCACAAACAGTTTTCAATGGAGCATCTCAACACCATGAGAGCATTTAAATTGCATCAGATATGGCAATAAATATGATCTCTTTCTCTCAGCTTGCCGGCTCGATGAGAGAAGACATCATTTGCATTTTTGCCGCCTCATCCCTACCCCGTTTAGAATTCCGTGCGGGGTACGGGCAACTTGGTGGTTAGGACTAATTTGAAATAGCCAAGCACTACTAACACAAAGGATATTTACAATGTCAAAGCACATCAACCTTCAACATACCTGTGAATGCTCCTTCTTCGGTCTTCCCTTGTCTTCCTTCTTCACTTCAAGCGATTCATTGAAGATGCGAAGACATTCCTCCATGGGGTCTCCTTCTTCCAAATCAGCTTCGGAAAGCAGTGCCAAGTAATCCATGTCAGATTCTTGTTCACTTTCACCTCCAGGATCATCATCTTCACTCAATGGTGGAGCATGTTTTGCCATGGCTGCACAATCACTACTTGAGAAAATACTGTTGATGTCACTGCTCTGACTCTCCTCTTCTCCTCCACTGTCTTCCCCAAACAGGTCTTGGTGTGTCATTCTTAGCTTGCCATTGCTTGAAAGTGATTCACTGGCATTCCTCCTTTTCCCTTTTCTCTTAACTTTTGAACTCGTGGAATCTCTTTTGTCATTTGTAGACCGATTTGCAGAAATCTCCTTCTTGGGCGATCTACACTTTTTGGTTTTTATTTCATCCCTCTGCTTTTTGCCAACACTCTTCCTCGCCTTCTTTTCACCACTGTGCTGCGCAGGATCATCGAGGCTGCTTAACTTGTGCTTTCCCTGAATGTGTTTGCTCAATTTATCATCACATGCCTTTCCAGGAGCAATAAAAATGTTAACAGTTTTGTCATTCTTCCTCTTTTCTTTTGTTTCACTCCTGTTGCACAAAACTTTGGCATTACTCCTTTGCACATTTTCTGAAAATTCAGGAACCTTCTCCTTGTTTGAGCTTTTCTTTTCCAATTTACCCTTCCCATTTACTTTCTCTCCTTTCTTTGTGGTGCTGACCTTACAAACATTAGTACTGCTGTCATTTGCAATGATGCAATACTTGCTGTCTTTTCCCTTCTTATCTACAGCCAGTGGAAAGCATCTCGAAGAACCTTTCTGACCACCATTCTTGGCTGCATTGCTGTTACTGTTTTCACGAGTACTACCACTTCCAATTTCAGACTCCGCGGTTGCCCGTATTTGTGGGATATCAGGCTTTTTAACAAAATTGGCCTCTCTTCGCTTGGACTTGACTTTTCTCACCAGCCTTTCTTCAGATTCATTATTCCTCATTGTGGGTAATTTGGTCCTTGAAGAAAGATGTTCCTCCGAATCGTCAGACACCACAATCACATTCTTCTCAACAACCTCATGCTTGACACGTTTAACTCGAGGCATTTCAGCTGCTACCTTGTCAGCATTTTTATTTGATAGCCTTTTCTGCAAGCTTAATGACGTAGACTTCTTTTCACTTTTTGAACTACGACGCGTTGAAAACTTGGAAGTAAAATTAAGCAGAGGATCGTACTCGAGGTCATTGGTCGGCTTTGTCCTATCGATGACATACTTCTGAGAAGAGGTAACCACTGTGGGTATGTAGTGATTAGGACCATTCTCATCAGGGCTGTCCAACGTGTATTTGCTCGTAGTCTTAATTGGAGTTGGATTGTACTCCAAGATGTCTGAACATGTATATGCTGTTGGACTGTATTCGGAACAGGAAAACCTCGATTCAATATCAGCATGGAAAGTGCCGCTTGGAGAAAAGTTGTGCAAGTTTGACAGAACAGCATCAGAGTCCAGTTTGTAAGCACCAGAGTAGGCAAGTTCTTTACGGTTATCGCTTGCAAGTTCTGCATCAGCGATGCATTGTGACAGCATCTCTTGCTCGCGTTCCATCTTTGCAATGGCTCTCTTGACCTCCTCCAAACTCTCGGAGGTGCGAGATATGGCCGCTGCCTCAAAAGATTCACTCCGAGGATCAGAAACACATTGCCCGTATCCATGTTCTAGAAAAGCACAAAGGTATGGCAAAAATATATCATTTGTCATCTTATTTGTGAGCAAATACCCACTAAGATTTAAAACAAACAAAAAAAAAACCACAGCATCCATACAATAACACTCATCTACATATTAAAGTAGCTGGATTTCTCTGTCCATCCATCCCTCAATCTGTCACGCTCTTTTCGCTGGGATATCATTATGGCGTTACATCTTGTGCGAGGCGAGGCCTTTACAGCGGTGTATTATCCATTACTCAATGACAATTGCATTTTGCAACTTTAGATAAAAAATAAAATAAAGCCACAAAAAGTTTGATCCCTGGGAACATAAAACAAATCCATAATGCAGTATTGTAATTGGCGAATAAGTTGCGTATAAATAAAATTAACACAGTTGTTTACAGTAAACAACATATTTCTGGAATAAATAAATAAATTGCAAATAATGACCGTCAATAAACTGGATTACTGTGCAGTAAAATACATATGGTATGCTGTTGAACTACCATCAGTGAAGCAATGGGTACAGTGCTAGAAGGATAAAAACAAAGTGTGTATACCTGTATACCAATAATGTAATGCATCACCTGTAAAAAAAAAATCGATAATTCAAAACTGAAATGAAAGATTCCAGAGATTCATACATTGTTTTCAAAGAAAATACAAGTACTTAAATGACAAATGCACACAAAGCACTTACCATAACCTAAAAGTTGGCAACACAGTACAATTCAACATAAAGCTCACCATTTAAAATATAACACCTGTCATAAGTTCCTTCATGAGAATGTGTGACCAAAACCTCAGAGGTAACAATTAGAACCAGTTGTCAACAGCATTGAATAGTTACTAGGCACCCAAGCACCCAGGGACACAACACTGCCTTGTAGCTCATCAAGGGACTTTATTCTTTTCTTTTTCAGACAAAAGTCTTTGGGTCATGGAGATCTCCATTTAGTAGTAAGAAACCACAACAACATACTTTCTAAAACTTCCCAAAGCAAGATAGGTAAAACATATAAATATGTGGAAAGGAATTTAAAAAAAAAATTCCCTTTTAACCCTTTGAACCCGAATGGCCGTTTTACCAGCCGCGATGGGTATTGAAGCCTCCATATACCCGAGCGGCCGGATTTTTCTCCACAGTTCAGGGTGGGGAAGCTGAAAGTCCAAGGACCTCAGGGTTCAGAGGGTTAATGATACATTTTATAACATTATGATGGGAACAATAATAATAAAAAAAAACATAAACTAATGTCACCCCCAGGGTAACCAGTATCTTGCCAAAATGTGAACACGAGTGACTTATTTATTCGATTAAAGTTACTCAAAAAATAAGGGTTTCATCGACCTTGATGCTTGACCTTTTTGTGACCTTGACCTTTTCATTTTCATACGGTTAATGGTATCTCTCCAGGACTGCTGTACATGAAATAAAGAGATTTTGATGAGAACTGAGGAACTAAAATTTTCATGAAAAATCCGTTTTTTCGTCATTTGATGACGTCATAGCGTCAAACTTTTGACAGATCTGGAAAGCACTTATCAAGCGCTTTCATATGAGGTATTACTCGATATGGTATCTAAGATTTCAAAATTTGACCTTGGGGTCAAAAACTTTCGACCTCCAGCGCTAACCATGAAGGTCAAGGCCGATCGCCACCAAAAATTAATCAGCTGAGCACCAGACCATGAACTATATTCCCATGAAGTTTGAAGACGATCCGATCAAAATTACTCAAAAAATAAGGGTTTCGTCGACTCCCCTGATTTGCGACAAAGTGACCTTGACCTTTGACCTTGACAATTTTATGCGCTGAAAGGGACCTCTATAGGACTCTGATATGTGAAGTTACAAAAATTTCCAATGATAACTGTGCTCTGCAGAGTGATCGATACGTGATTACAGACAAACAAACAAACAAAAAAAACCATACAAGCTGACTAACATATCTTGCAAAAACTTCGTTTTGGCAAGATAAAAACATACAAGCTGACTAACATATCTTGCCAAAACGAAGCAAAACTTCGGGAGAAAACAACAAATGTCTGACAAAACAATCCATACACACGCCACACACACATACAGCAACTCTTAACTGGAATGGTGACTTGCCAGTAAAATGCCTTTAAAGCCGGTGCATGCTGTAGTTAGCAGTGGAGGAGCGAAAACTGATTTTGCAGTGCACAGTTCTGGGTTGTTCTTTTTTTTTTTAAACCACAAAGTCTCATATATATGTATACACAGACATATATGATTAATTAAGTTCTCTGACCGAGATGAATACCATGATGTTAATCACGACATTGTGACAGCAACGATAGAGGGGCATCTTGCAGTGAAAAGATGCAAAGATCAAATGCTGTCACAAAGCAGATGAAAAGCGAAGTTTTGCCATTTTGGCACTCGTCAGGGCAACACACCGCTGTTTCATCCACTCGATGACTTTGAAGCCCGATGGCTTTACAATGGTTAATGATGTATCCCTAACTGTGATTGGTGAGGACGTCACATCAAGTCCCATTACAGCAATTGCTGCACGAACTGCAACCAACAATTGCCATCTTCCACATGGACACATGGTCTTTCGCCCCACCAATCACAACCAGGAGGTATTGCCATTATCGTCAGTGCTCAGGAGTTCTGTGAAGATGATTCATTAAGTTTTCTGACCTGGACCAATGCCGTGACAATACGGTCGAGACTGCAGTCCCAGAAGGGCCTCTTGCAGTGCAAGAATGCCAAGCTCAAATACTGTAACCAAGACCTGGAAAATCCTCTCTTCCTTGTTACAGATTACTCCACATTGAGTCCCACAATAACCTATCCCAATGACAGGCAGGCAGCAGCTGCATCACTTTTGGCAGAACTGGAATTGATTAGATGATGGTCTCACAAGATGGAACGACTTCCAATCCTGGGAAAAAATAAAATAAAACTCGCAGTCTCACCCTGTCCCTCTGGAATGATCATCAAACAACTCACCTGTTCATTCCCACATGGAGCAACTGGATGAGGATCAGTAACTTGAACCTTGAGGGCTCACAATCAGCCAAGACCTCTCCTTGGCTGATATACAGCAAAGCTCAACTCCAGAGCATGTCAACGACAAGGCATCCTGAAAAATGATCACTCGCGACTCAAAAAGGCCGACGTGCACAGCTCCATAAACAAAGAGAGTACTGCTCTCCCCGATGAGATGGCGCCTTCACTTCTCTTCTCTTCTGAATCCTGTATCATCTGCAGCTCAACATTGTTGGCATCTTCTGTGATGAGGCTGAAGGACAAAGATTGTTGCTCTCACATAGCAGACAGATTGGTGACCTCTCTGTCATTTACATCATTATTTCGATCTAACTGCTCCCGTTGCGTCAGCCCTCTGACCTTCCCCAGCAGCTCCAGGGACACATGCGTTCCTCAACTAACCCGCTCCCGGTTAACTCCCCAAATCCATGGTACTGCACACCTCAACTATTTCATTCCTGTCTCTCTTTCCAGTTGTGAAACAGCTGGTCAGAGCAAATGCAATGCAACCGTTCCCCATCACATTTAAAATTGGTGATCAGTATACAACCACCTCATTTCATGCTCCATCCCAACTCAAGATCTTTTCTACTCCATGAACCCGATATAACCCAACCCTCTTGATTGCAGGTTTCCTCCCCTCCTGTCAGTTCTCACCCTTGCCTGTATTCCCCTGCCACCACACTGTCAGTGCGTTGCCTTTTGTCCCATCATGCTCTTCCAAGAGCTTAGATTTTGTACCCATGAAGCAAACAAACTCCAAACAAAACTTTTTTTTTATAGTTTGGTTGCAAAATCAAACCCAAAACACAACCCTATATGAGACGAATGACATCACGAACAAACACATTCCAATCTCGCTCTTGTACGAGTCCTACATTTTGTACACAGTTTTACATGTACATGCCGGTCTGTTTAATGGTCCTAAAACATGTAAAAACTAGAAAGGTAGTTGGTGGAGCACATACCTCCGCCAAGCTGAACAGTTTACGTTTTGTATCCCACTGATAGGCCGGATCTAAATACGGACCTCAACCAGCATCTAATCAATTACTTCTCGTCACACTCCCAACCTGTCCACCAAGTTTCATCAGAATCCGTCCTCACCTTTTTTTGAGATGACATGCAATATCGTTTTTAGCCCAATCTCTCAATGGTGAAGGACCAGTTAAAAATTAAATAATTCTCGTGTCCAGATCTCGACTCGGATCTTCATCAAAATCGAATCAATTCTTCCTGGAGTCACTGCCAACCCGTCCACAAAGTTTCATCAGAATCTGTCCTCACCTTTTTACAGCGCGGCGACATCGCGCTGTTATATCATTGGCTATTCTGTCCTGTGTCTTCTGTCACACTAATTGTTGGGTGTGATGTGGGCGGAGATTGCCGGGTGGATTGTGGGCGGAGATTGCCGGGTGGATTGTGGGCGGAGATTGCCGGGTGGATTGTGGGCGGAGATTGCCGGGTGGATTGTGGGCGGAGATTGCCGGGTGTATTGTGGGCGGAGATTGCCGGGTGTATTGTGGGCGGAGATTGCCGGGTGTATTG